>NC_052316.1:45796271-45873771 GCF_016432855.1 Salvelinus namaycush | reverse complement strand
AGTTCTATTTTGGAGGTAGGTTCTGTAGCTGGAGGGAAGCAATTTAGCCCAGCACCTGCCTCACTCACCTTCCTCACAGAGGTCCCTGATCTCTCTTTCTCTCTCTCGCAGTCTTGCTCTCTCTCTCTCTCTCTCTCTCATCTATCAGTACATGCCTCACCTCTGCCTGAGCTGGGGTGGAGAACAGGGGGAGGAGTAGGAGGAGGAGGAGGAGAAGAGAGGTGCACGGGGCAGGGTAGAATAACTTGAAGGAATGTGGCAGTAACAGTGGCAGGAGAAAGGCTATATCCTAGCCTAATCAGCTGATTGAACATCCTGATAAAGCTGTGATCAGCTGAGCGTGGCAGACACAGCACTGTAAGGACAGGCACCCTAATAGAGGAACCCTATTCCCTATATAGTGCACTACTTTTGACCAGAGGCTCTGGTCAAAAGTATTGCACTATATAGGGAATAGGCAGAGTGTCATTTGGGACGCACCCAGGGAGAGAGAAAGGCCCATCTTAGAGTTGGGATAGAGTTTAGGACATAGCCAGGAGACTCAGAGCGGAGTAATTCTGTGTCTGCCACATCAGGATGTTCAATCAGTTGATTAGGCTAGGATATAGCCAGGAGACTCTGTCCTCACAGCAGAGCAGAGGATCTCTGTCGACATGTTGAGGAGTGGCTCAGCTCCATGTTTCTGTTTAGAATCTCACTTTTTTTCAGAACATGAAGGGGGATAGTTCCTCTCATGTGTTACACAGCCATGAAGGGGGATAGTCCCTCTCATGTGTTACACAGCCATGAAGGGGGATAGTTCCTCTCATGTGTTACACAGCCATGAAGGAGGATAGTTCCTCTCATGTGTTACATAGCCATGAAGGAGGATAGTTCCTCTCATGTGTTACACAGCCATGAAGGGTGATAGTCCCTCTCATGTGTTACACAGCCATGAAGGGGGATAGTTCCTCTCATGTGTTACACAGCCATGAAGGGGGATAGTCCCTCTCATGTGTTACACAGCCATGAAGGGGGATAGTCCCTCTCATGAAGGGGGGTAGTCTCTCTCATGTGTTACACAGCCATGAAGGGGGATAGTCCCTCTCATGTGTTACACAGCCATGAAGGGGGGTAGTCCCTCTCATGAAGGGGGGTAGTCTCTCTCATGCGTTACACAGCCATGAAGGGAGATAGTCCCTCTCATGAAGGGGGGTAGTCTCTCTCATGTGTTACACAGCCATGAAGGGGGGTAGTCTCTCTCATGCGTTACACAGCCATGAAGGGGGATAGTCCCTCTCATGAAGGGGGGTAGTCCCTCTCATGTGTTACACAGCCATGAAGGGGGGTAGTCCCTCTCATGAAGGGGGGTAGTCTCTCTCATGTGTTACACAGCCATGAAGGGGGATAGTCCCTCTCATGAAGGGGGGTAGTCTCTCTCATGTGTTACACAGCCATGAAGGGGGGTAGTCCCTCTCACAGCCATGAAGGGGGGTAGTCTCTCTCATGTGTTACACAGCCATGAAGGGGGATAGTCCCTCTCATGTGTTACACAGCCATGAAGGGGGGTAGTCCCTCTCATGTGTTACACAGCCATGAAGGGGGGTAGTCCCTCTCATGTGTTACACAGCCATGAAGGGGGATAGTCCCTCTCATGTGTTACACAGCCATGAAGGGGGGTAGTCCCTCTCATGTGTTACACAGCCATGAAGGGGGGTAGTCCCTCTCACAGCCATGAAGGGGGATAGTCCCTCTCACAGCCATGAAGGGGGATAGTCCCTCTCACAGCCATGAAGGGGGATAGTCCCTCTCACAGCCATGAAGGGGGATAGTTCCTCTCATGTGTTACACAGCCATGAAGGAGGATAGTTCCTCTCATGTGTTACACAGCCATGAAGGGGGATAGTCCCTCTCACAGCCATGAAGGGGGATAGTCCCTCTCACAGCCATGAAGGGGGATAGTCCCTCTCACAGCCATGAAGGGGGATAGTCCCTCTCACAGCCATGAAGGGGGATATTCCCTCTCAAAGCCATGAAGGGGGATAGTTCCTCTCATGTGTTACACAGCCATGAAGGAGGATAGTTCCTCTCATGTGTTACACAGCCATGAAGGAGGATAGTTCCTCTCATGTGTTACACAGCCATGATGGGGGATAGTCCCTCTCATGTGTTACACAGCCATGAAGGGGGATCGTCCCTCTCATGTGTTACACAGCCATGAAGGGGGATAGTTCCTCTCATGTGTTACACAGCCATGAAGGAGGATAGTTCCTCTCATGTGTTACACAGCCATGAAGGAGGATAGTTCCTCTCATGTGTTACACAGCCATGAAGGGGGATAGTCCCTATCATGTGTTACACAGCCATGAAGGGGGATAGTCCCTCTCATGTGTTACACAGCCATGAAGGGGGATAGTCCCTCTCACAGCCATGAAGGGGGATAGTCCCTCTCACAGCCATGAAGGGGGATAGTCCCTCTCACAGCCATGAAGGGGGATAGTTCCTCTCATGTGTTACACAGCCATGAAGGAGGATAGTTCCTCTCATGTGTTACACAGCCATGAAGGGGGGTAGTCCCTCTCACAGCCATGAAGGGGGATAGTCCCTCTCACAGCCATGAAGGGGGATAGTCCCTCTCACAGCCATGAAAGGGGATAGTTCCTCTCATGTGTTACACAGCCATGAAGGGGGGTAGTCTCTCTCATGTGTTACACAGCCATGAAGGGGGGTAGTCCCTCTCACAGCCATGAAGGGGGATAGTCCCTCTCACAGCCATGAAGGGGGATAGTCCCTCTCACAGCCATGAAGGGGGATAGTCCCTCTCACAGCCATGAAGGGGGATAGTCCCTCTCACAGCCATGAAGGGGGATAGTTCCTCTCATGTGTTACACAGCCATGAAGGAGGATAGTTCCTCTCATGTGTTACACAGCCATGAAGGAGGATAGTTCCTCTCATGTGTTACACAGCCATGAAGGGGGATAGTTCCTCTCATGTGTTACACAGCCATGAAGGAGGATAGTTCCTCTCATGTGTTACACAGCCATGAAGGAGGATAGTTCCTCTCATGTGTTACACAGCCATGAAGGAGGATAGTTCCTCTCATGTGTTACACAGCCATGAAGGGGGATAGTCCCTCTCATGTGTTACACAGCCATGAAGGGGGATAGTCCCTCTCATGTGTTACACAGCCATGAAGGGGGATAGTTCCTCTCATGTGTTACACAGCCATGAAGGGGGGTAGTCCCTCTCATGTGTTACACAGCCATGAAGGGGGGTAGTCCCTCTCATGTGTTACACAGCCATGAAGGGGGGTAGTCCCTCTCATGTGTTACACAGCCATGAAGGGGGATAGTCCCTCTCATGCGTTACACAGCCATGAAGGGGGGTAGTCTCACTCATGTGTTACACAGCCATGAAGGGGGATAGTCCCTCTCACAGCCATGAAGGGGGATAGTCCCTCTCACAGCCATGAAGGGGGATAGTTCCTCTCATGTGTTACACAGCCATGAAGGAGGATAGTTCCTCTCATGTGTTACACAGCCATGAAGGGGGGTAGTCCCTCTCACAGCCATGAAGGGGGATAGTCCCTCTCACAGCCATGAAGGGGGATAGTCCCTCTCACAGCCATGAAGGGGGATAGTTCCTCTCATGTGTTACACAGCCATGAAGGAGGATAGTTCCTCTCATGTGTTACACAGCCATGAAGGGGGGTAGTCCCTCTCACAGCCATGAAGGGGGATAGTCCCTCTCACAGCCATGAAGGGGGATAGTCCCTCTCACAGCCATGAAGGGGGATAGTCCCTCTCACAGCCATGAAGGGGGATAGTCCCTCTCACAGCCATGAAGGGGGATAGTTCCTCTCATGTGTTACACAGCCATGAAGGAGGATAGTTCCTCTCATGTGTTACACAGCCATGAAGGAGGATAGTTCCTCTCATGTGTTACACAGCCATGAAGGAGGATAGTTCCTCTCATGTGTTACACAGCCATGAAGGAGGATAGTTCCTCTCATGTGTTACACAGCCATGAAGGGGATAGTCCCTCTCATGTGTTACACAGCCATGAAGGGGGATAGTCCCTCTCATGTGTTACACAGCCATGAAGGGGGATAGTTCCTCTCATGTGTTACACAGCCATGAAGGGGGGTAGTCCCTCTCATGTGTTACACAGCCATGAAGGGGGGTAGTCCCTCTCATGTGTTACACAGCCATGAAGGGGGGTAGTCCCTCTCATGTGTTACACAGCCATGAAGGGGGATAGTCCCTCTCATGTGTTACACAGCCATGAAGGGGGGTAGTCCCTCTCATGTGTTACACAGCCATGAAGGGGGATAGTCCCTCTCATGTGTTACACAGCCATGAAGGGGGTAGTCCCTCTCATGTGTTACACAGCCATGAAGGGGGGTAGTCCCTCTCATGAAGGGGGATAGTCACACCGTTTCTGCTTCTTTGAATGCTTGAACAACAGTTACATTTTGCTGTAAGAATTTCCTACAATAAAAATACAACTATTGGAATATAGATGTTGACTTTCATAACTTCTACAAATAACAGTCAATTTTTTTGAGTAATTTCCCCCTTTTTGTTTTCATGTCAAGTCTACATGGGAATGCTTTTTCTGTTAAGGCTCGTCTGAATGGAATGAAAAAAAAAAGGTGCTGACACACTTGAAACAAGAAAAAATATATATACTGTGTTTCCAATTCCCGAAGCAGGACTGTCTCGTGAGCATTACCATTCATCTCAATTAGTCACACCTGAAATACCTTTCACTGCCATTTCAGCTGGTGTTGCTGTGTCTATGCAACTCCCTTGAGATTGTACATGATCTGTTTTGAAAGGCAGTCTTTTCAGTCATATCACCGGGTGTTGTTCAGGTAAAAGACTAGTTGTCCAATACGCTCATTTACAATATGTCATTAAGTCTATTATACTATCGCAGACAGGGATACACAACGTATGGCTAGATTATAACATTATCACTCCGTATAAAGATAACATGTCTTACTTCCATCTAACTTCGTCTGACGTGTTCGCTGAAGTGATTCACGGCCATTTTTATTAAGAATCATGTAATTCAGTCCTCTGGTTAGTGAGTTATTTAGCCCCGCCAGATGGCCTCTGGCTAGTGAGTTATTTAGCCCCGCCAGATGGCCTCTGGCTAGTGAGTTATTTAGCCCCGCCAGATGGCCTCTGGCTAGTGAGTTATTTAGCCCCGCCAGATGGCCTCTGGCTAGTGAGTTATTTAGCCCCGCCAGATGGCCTCTGGCTAGTGAGTTATTTAGCCCCGCCAGATGGCCTCTGGTTAGTGAGTTATTTAGCCCCGCCAGATGGCCTCTGGTTAGTGAGTTATTTAGCCCCGCCAGATTCATGTAATTCAGTCCTCTGGTTAGTGAGTTATTTAGCCCCGCCAGATGGCCTCTGGCTAGTGAGTTATTTAGCCCCGCCAGATGGCCTCTGGCTAGTGAGTTATTTAGCCCCGCCAGATGGCCTCTGGCTAGTGAGTTATTTAGCCCCGCCAGATGGCCTCTGGCTAGTGAGTTATTTAGCCCCGCCAGATGGCCTCTGGCTAGTGAGTTATTTAGCCCCGCCAGATGGCCTCTGGCTAGTTCACACATCACTGTCACCGTTGAAAATAACCCTGTGAGTTTTTCTTATCATTTACATGAGTCCATAGGGAAATAGAATCATCTTTCTCTCTCTGTAATTTATTCACTGATCTGTAGGGATTGTTTGCGTTAGAGTAGTCCTGAGCGATTAACTGAGCGATTACCTGAAATGTTAGTCTTTTTTGGTTTGTATTATTAAACAACTAATCGACCAACGTCGGTTCCATTACTTGAATTCCATTTAGTTCAGTTTTTTTTTGTGTGAACCCAATGCATCGTTTCTCTAGAGGGAAATCAAATCATTCAAACGAGAAATTAGGTCAAGAACTATGTGTGACCCTCGGCTGAAGGGAGTTGTAGTTTGTATTAGAAAAATATTCAACCTAGTTCAGTGCAGAAACATGGTAATTACCTACAATGACCATAATCCCTTGCGCCTGTTCTTTCAGGCGACGAGTGCGGATACACACACACAGACCATATGACAACGCATCAGAGAGGAATGAAACGACACAACAACGAGAGGGATAGAGACAGCTTGTGAGATTGCTCTACCTAATTGATAGTTGAAGTAGTTGATAATAAGCAGTTTTGAAAGTATGACTTATCTACTTAGAAGAACTAGTACAATTATTTAATCAGTCAGCTAGCTACTACTAGCCGAGCTGAATAAGATGACTCGTTCAACGGGGAGAACAGAGATAACGGTAGATTGTTGCCAGGCTGGCTGGCTGATACTGCCTGAGCAGAGACTTAAATGAACGAAAAATAATTATGTCATCAAATAAATATTTGATTAAAGTATAGTAAGATATGTAAATAAATGATGGTAAATAAGTGATACGCAGTAATGGCCAGTCACTGCCGTCATGGGACTTTTATTAAGGGTTTTATTCTGTGTTACAGCATTCTTTGTCAGGAAGAAGGGTGGTGATGGCTGAGGGAAGCTCTAAAATCATTTTCATGACATTATTTAATAATGCATTTCATGTAAAACATTTTTTTTTAAAAATCAAAACCAAAATAGATTTCCATTATTATTTTTTTAATAATCTAACTGAAACGAACCGACCTCAAAAAGCAGTAATTGCTCAGCACTACATTGGAGAGAAGGGAGACTCTAAGAAAGCCCCTATTGCCCCTATCAGACTGGGCTCAGCTCAGACAACCCCTGCCCTACCTTAACATGCCCTGCTCTGGGCCTCTGATGGGACATCTGGTTCAGTTGAACATTGTGGTAAACGAGCCCTTGAGTTTTTTTGTACTTGATTACCTTGTCTCAAGACTTACAGTATTTTTACCTTGTCTCAAGACTTACAGTATTTTTACCTTGTCTCAAGACTTACAGTATTTTTACCTTGTCTCAAGACTTACAGTATTTTTACCCTGTCTCAAGACTTACAGTATTTTTTACCTTGTCTCAAGACTTACAGTATTTTTTACCTTGTCTCAAGACTTACAGTATTTATACCTTGTCTCAAGACTTACAGTATTTTTACCCTGTCTCAAGACTTACAGTATTTTTTACCTTGTCTCAAGACTTACAGTATTTTTTACCTTGTCTCAAGACTTACAGTATTTTTACCTTGTCTCAAGACTTACAGTATTTTTACCCTGTCTCAAGACTTACAGTATTTTTTACCTTGTCTCAAGACTTACAGTATTTTTTACCTTGTCTCAAGACTTACAGTATTTTTTACCTTGTCTCAAGACTTACAGTATTTATACCTTGTCTCAAGACTTACAGTATTTTTTACCTTGTCTCAAGACTTACAGTATTTTTACCTTGTCTCAAGACTTAGAGTATTTATATAAGAGTGATAGACCATGTTAGTGGGTTGGAAAGTACATCATAATGCTGTATCCACTTAGTGTGGGTTTCACTTCATTACATGTTGCTAATTTAGCAGAGTTACTAGCTAGCTAGGCAGTACGGCAGTGGGGTGGAAGGGGGAGGCAGTAAGGCGTTGGGGAGGCAGTAAGACAGTGGGGTGGAAGGGGGAGGCAGTAAGGCGTTGGGGAGGCAGTAAGACAGTGGGGTGGAAGGGGGAGGCAGTGGGGTGGAAGGGGGAGGCAGTAAGGCAGTGGGGTGGAAGGGGGAGGCAGTAAGGCAGTGGGGTGGAAGGGGGAGGCAGTAAGGCAGTGGGGTGGAAGGGGGAGGCAGTAAGGCGTTGGGGAGGCAGTAAGGCAGTGGGGTGGAAGGGGGGAGGTAGTGGGGTGGAAGGGGGAGGCAGTGGGGTGGAAGGGGGAGGCAGTAAGGCAGTGGGGGGGAGGCAGTAAGGCAGTGGGGTGGAAGGGGGAGGCGGTAAGGCGTTGGGGAGGCAGTAAGGCAGTGGGGTGGAAGGGGGGAGGCAGTGGGGTGGAAGGGGGAGGCAGTAAGGCAGTGGGGGGGGAGGCAGTAAGGCAGTGGGGTGGAAGGGGGAGGCAGTAAGGCGTTGGGGAGGCAGTAAGGCAGTGGGGTGGAAGGGGGAGGCAGTAAGGCAGTGGGGTGGAAGGGGGAGGCAGTACGGCGTTGGGGAGGCAGTAAGGCAGTGGGGTGGAAGGGGGAGGCAGTAAGGCAGTGGGGTGGAAGGGGGAGGCAGTGGGGTGGAAGGGGAGGCAGTAAGGCAGTGGGGTGGAAGGGGGAGGCAGTAAGGCAGTGGGGTGGAAGGGGGAGGCAGTAAGGCAGTGGGGTGGAAGGGGGGAGGCAGTAAGGCAGTGGGTTGGAAGGGGGAGGCAGTGGGGTGGAAGGGGAAGGCAGTAAGGCAGTGGGGTGGAAGGGGGGAGGCAGTAAGGCAGTGGGGTGGAAGGGGGAGGCAGTAAGGCGTTGGGGTGGAAGGGGGAGGCAGTGGGGTGGAAGGGGGAGGCAGTAAGGCAGTGGGGTGGAAGGGGGAGGCAGTAAGGCATTGGGGAAGGAAGGGGGAGGCAGTAAGGCAGTGGGGTGGAAGGGGGAGGCAGTAAGGCATTGGGGTGGAAGGGGGAGGCAGTAAGGCAGTGGGGTGGAAGGGGGAGGCAGTAAGGCAGTGGGGGTGGAAGGGGGGAGGCAGTGGGGTGGAAGGGGGAGGCAGTAAGGTAGTGGGGTGGAAGGGGGAGGCAGTGGGGTGGAAGGGGGAGGCAGTAAGGCAGTGGGGTGGAAGGGGGGAGGCAGTGGGGTGGAAGGGGGAGGCAGTAAGGCAGTGGGGTGGAAGGGGAAGGCAGTAAGGCAGTGGGGTGGAAGGGGGAGGCAGTGGGGTGGAAGGGGGGAGGCAGTGGGGTGGAAGGGGGAGGCAGTAAGGCAGTGGGGGTGGAAGGGGGGAGGCAGTAAGGCAGTGGGGTGGAAGGGGAAGGCAGTGGGGTGGAAGGGGGAGGCAGTGGGGGTGGAAGGGGAAGGCAGTAAGGCAGTGGGGTGGAAGGGGGAGGCAGTGAGGTGGAAGGGGGAGGCAGTAAGGCGTTGGGGAGGCAGTGGGCTGGAAGGGGAAGGCAGTAAGGCAGTGGGGTGGAAGGGGGAGGCAGTAAGGTAGTGGGGTGGAAGGTGGAGGCAGTGGGGTGGAAGGGGAAGGCAGTAAGGCAGTGGGGTGGAAGGGGGAGGCAGTAAGGTAGTGGGGTGGAAGGGGGAGGCAGTGGGGTGGAAGGGGAAGGCAGTAAGGCAGTGGGGTGGAAGGGGTAGGCAGTAAGGCGTTGGGGTGGAAGGGGGAGGCAGTGGGGTGGAAGGGGAAGGCAGTAAGGCAGTGGGGTGGAAGGGGGAGGCAGTAAGGTAGTGGGGTGGAAGGGGGAGGCAGTGGGGTGGAAGGGGAAGGCAGTAAGGCAGTGGGGTGGAAGGGGGAGGCAGTAAGGTAGTGGGGTGGAAGGGGGAGGCAGTGGGGTGGAAGGGGAAGGCAGTGGGGTGGAAGGGGTAGGCAGTAAGGCGTTGGGGTGGAAGGGGGAGGCAGTAAGGCAGTGGGGTGGAAGGGGGAGGCAGTAAGGTAGTGGGGTGGAAGGGGGAGGCAGTAAGGCAGTGGGGTGGAAGGGGGAGGCAGTGGGGTGGAAGGGGGAGGCAGTAAGGCAGTGGGGTGGAAGGGGGAGGCAGTAAGACAGTGGGGTGGAAGGGGGAGGCAGTAAGGCAGTGGGGTGGAAGGGGGAGGCAGTAAGGTAGTGGGGTGGAAGGGGGAGGCAGTAAGGCAGTGAGGTGGAAGGGGGAGGCAGTAAGGCAGTGGGGTGGAAGGGGGAGGCAGTGGGGTGGAAGGGGGAGGCAGTGGGGTGGAAGGGGGAGGCAGTAAGGCAGTGTGGTGGAAGGGGGAGGCAGTGGGGTGGAAGGGGGGAGGCAGTGGGGTGGAAGGGGGGAGGCAGTGCGGTGGAAGGGGGAGGCAGTAAGGCAGTGGGGTGGAAGGGGGAGGCAGTAAGGCAGTGGGGTGGAAGGGGGAGGCAGTGGGGTGGAAGGGGAAGGCAGTAAGGCAGTGTGGTGGAAGGGGGAGGCAGTGGGGTGGAAGGGGGGAGGCAGTGGGGTGGAAGGGGGGAGGCAGTGGGGTGGAAGGGGGAGGCAGTGGGGTGGAAGGGGGGAGGCAGTGCGGTGGAAGGGGGAGGCAGTAAGGCAGTGGGGTGGAAGGGGGAGGCAGTAAGGCAGTGGGGTGGAAGGGGGAGGCAGTGGGGTGGAAGGGGAAGGCAGTAAGGCAGTGGGGTGGAAGGGGGAGGCAGTAAGGCAGTGGGGTGGAAGGGGAAGGCAGTGGGGTGGAAGGGGAAGGCAGTAAGGCAGTGGGGTGGAAGGGGGAGGCAGTAAGGCAGTGGGGTGGAAAGGGGAGGCAGTAAGGCAGTGTGGTGGAAGGGGGAGGCAGTGGGGTGGAAGGGGGGAGGCAGTGGGGTGGAAGGGGGAGGCAGTGGGGTGGAAGGGGGGAGGCAGTGCGGTGGAAGGGGGAGGCAGTAAGGCAGTGGGGTGGAAGGGGGAGGCAGTAAGGCAGTGTGGTGGAAGGGGGAGGCAGTGGGGTGGAAGGGGGGAGGCAGTGGGGTGGAAGGGGGAGGCAGTGGGGTGGAAGGGGGAGGCAGTGCGGTGGAAGGGGGAGGCAGTAAGGCAGTGGGGTGGAAGGGGGGAGGCAGTGGGGTGGAAGGGGGAGACAGTGGGGTGGAAGGGGAAGGCAGTGGGGTGGAAGGGGGAGGCAGTAAGGCGTTGGGGAGGAAGGGGGAGGCAGTAAGGCAGTGGGGTGGAAGGGGGAGGCAGTAAGGCAGTGGGGTGGAAGGGGGAGGCAGTAAGGTAGTGGGGTGGAAGGGGGAGGCAGTAAGGCAGTGGGGTGGAAGGGGGAGGCAGTAAGGCAGTGGGGTGGAAGGGGAAGGCAGTAAGGCAGTGGGGTGGAAGGGGGAGGCAGTAAGGCAGTGGGGTGGAAGGGGGCGGCAGTAAGGCAGTGGGGTGGAAGGGGGAGGCAGTAAGGCAGTGGGGTGGAAGGGGAAGGCAGTAAGGCAGTGGGGTGGAAGGGGGAGGCAGTAAGGCAGTGGGGTGGAAGGGGGAGGCAGTAAGGCAGTGGGGTGGAAGGGGAAGGCAGTAAGGCAGTGGGGTGGAAGGGGGAGGCAGTAAGGCAGTGGGGTGGAAGGGGGAGGCAGTAAGGCAGTGGGGTGGAAGGGGAAGGCAGTAAGGCAGTGGGGTGGAAGGGGGAGGCAGTAAGGCGTTGGGGAGGAAGGGGGAGGCAGTAAGGCAGTGGGGTGGAAGGGGGAGGCAGTAAGGCAGTGGGGTGGAAGGGGGAGGCAGTAAGGCAGTGGGGTGGAAGGGGGAGAACAGACCAATACCGGATGGACAAACTCCACCCTCATGATGCTGTAAAAGAAAACCCGAAGGTCACTAAGCAGGTGTTGACGTTTACAGGTGTGCGAACAATAAACAGCCAAGTGAATTCTATTGCAACGAAGGTCAAGAGCCATGCATCCTCCGAAACACGACCCCGCCAAGCCACACTGATTCTTGACACACTGCTCGCTTAACACGGAAGCCAACCGCACCAATGTGTCCGAGGAAACAGCGTACACATGGGGACCGAAGTCAGCGTGCACCCTGCCCGCAACAAGGAGTCGCTAGAGTGCAATGGGACAAGGACATCCCAGCCGGCCAAACCCTCCCCTAACCCTGACAACGCTCGGCCAATTGTGTGCCGCCTCATGGATCCCCCCGGTCGTGGCCGGCAGTGACACAACCCGGGATCGAACCCGGTTCTGTAGTGATTCCTCTAGCACTGCGATGCAGTACCTTAGACCACTGTACCACTTCGGGAAGCCCCAATTCAGCATAGTTGACCGCGTGTGAAAACATTGGATAGCAGGTGACTAGGCAGAAGCCAGAGATGTTGGGGCTGCTTTGTCACTAAAAGAACCTCAGGGTGTTTCTGTCAAAGGAGATGGGGGCCAAGATTCAAACAAAACACAATGTGCTGATATATCACTGCAAATGCGAATTTCCCAGCCATGGCCTCTTTACCGTTTGCCGTCTGTCTGTCAATATGGAGGGAAGCTGTCAGTCAGTCTAAAGCCAGGTGTCACCCTGTCTCTCTGCACCATGACACACGATACAGCACTAATCTAGCAGATTTTAGGAAAAGGCTCTTAAAGGGCAATTCCACCACTTTTCAACCTCATATTCATTATTTCCAGCACCAAAGTGAATTTCTATGATCTGTGCTTTAAAAAAAGTAGTGACATAACTGCTTCTCTGTGACAACAAAATAGTGATTTTTCAAAACCTGCAGTGAGTTTCTAGCTATGAGGAGCTGGCTCTCACTGCATCAGGTGATCCTGAGGAGCTGGTTCTCACTACGTCAGGTGATCCTGAGGAGCTGGCTCTCACTGCATCAGGTGATCCTGAGGAGCTGGCTCTCACTGCATCAGGTGATCCTGAGGAGCTGGCTCTCACTGCATCAGGTGATCCTGAGGAGCTGGTTCTCACTACGTCAGGTGATCCTGAGGAGCTGGTTCTCACTGCATCAGGTGATCCTGAGGAGCTGGCTCTCACTGCATCAGGTGATCCTGAGGAGCTGGTTCTCACTACGTCAGGTGATCCTGAGGAGCTGGTTCTCACTGCATCAGGTGATCCTGAGGAGCTGGCTCTCACTGCATCAGGTGATCCTGAGGAGCTGGTTCTCACTGCATCAGGTGATCCTGAGGAGCTGGTTCTCACTACGTCAGGTGATCCTGAGGAGCTGGTTCTCACTGCATCAGGTGATCCTGAGGAGCTGGTTCTCACTGCATCAGGTGATCCTGAGGAGCTGGTTCTCACTGCATCAGGTGATCCTGAGGAGCTGGTTCTCACTACGTCAGGTGATCCTGAGGAACTGGTTCTCACTGCATCAGGTGATCCTGAGGAGCTGGCTCTCACTGCATCAGGTGATCCTGAGGAGCTGGTTCTCACTGCATCAGGTGATCCTGAGGAGCTGGCTCTCACTGCATCAGGTGATCCTGAGGAGCTGGTTCTCACTACGTCAGGTGATCCTGAGGAGCTGGCTGTCACTGTACAAATTCCGCTCAAACTCTGAATGCCAGGGCGATCATGAAGTGTTTTATTTATTTATTTTATTTGCATTGATCCTAGAGGGACAATAGAGCGGCCATTAGCGACTGTTCAAATTCAACATATTTTATACAAGGTTTGTTAATGTAGATATTTGGTTACCATGATGACTAGAGTGTCCCGGACTGTACAGGACAGTCCCACATTTTGACCCTTTGTCCCGTAACCAAACAATCATGTCCTGCGTTTTATCAACTAATTCAAACACCACTAATAAAAAAAAATAAAAACATTGATTTGTAAACTATTTCAGTCAGAAATTCCAACCTGTCTCTTCTATAAATCATAAGGATAGTAGGCTACTGGTGATATTAAACACTTAACCAATGGTTGTTGAGATCTGATATTCTGCACAGCACAAGAGGAGACATAGGCCAATGTCATTGGCCTATCCTCAACCAATCACATTTCTCAAATCCTTTCAGGCTAAATCCCACCTAAACTTGGACAGTTAGCCCTAACTGCATACATAAAGTGTACTTCCGATGTTACAGCCTGGATTAAAAATGGATTCAATTAAGATTTTGTGTCACTGGCCTACACACACAATACCCCATAATGTCAAAGTGGAATTATGTTTTTCAAAATGTTTACAAATTCATTAAAAATGAAAAGTTGAAATGTCTTTGAGTCAATAAGTATTAAACCCCTTTTTTAAGGCCTAAATACGTTCACGAGTAAACATTTGTTTAACAAGCCACATAATACGTTTCATGGACTCACTCTGTGTGCAATAATAATGTTTAACATGGTTTTTGATTGACTACCTCATCTCTGTATCCCCACACATACAATTATCTATAAGGTCCCTCAGTCGAGCAGTGAATTTCAAACAGATTCAACCACAAAGACCAGGGAGGTTTTGCAATGCTTTGCAAAGACGGGCACCTATTGGTAAAAAAAAAGAAAAGAAGCAGACATTGAATATCCCTTTGGGCATGGTGAAGTTATTAATTACACTTTGCTTGCATACAGTAAGCCCTGCCAACGTGCTGCACGCCAAACAGCAGTGCATTGCCACACACCCACACCCACACGAGCTAGCCAGTGCACTGTATCATATCTTCGCAAATCAGTCGCACTGAACGAATCGTCTACCGGACCGAAAGTTTAAACGTGTTGTAGGCTAAATCTCCGTGCCAAGTTTCGGTTCCAGCGGGTCATAGCTGTAGTCTACAGAAAATGTCGTCTTGGTTGTCAAAAAGTTTTAAGATAAATGAGTCAGACGCGGGTATAAATTACGACTAAAGGACAATAGGACAAACAAGCGAGTATAAATGAGTCAACAGCTGAGTCATCCTTAAACTCTCACATTGATGAATTACACTTCCAACTGCGCTGCTGTTCTGCTTTACAGCGCGCAGCAGAGGAACAGTGTACTGACACATGACACAGTCCTAGCTAGGCTACTAAAATGTTGCAGTCTTGCTTCGGTCTTTAAAGCTTGATAGTGAATAACCCCTAAAACTGTAAAAGAAGAAACATATAGGCCTATTACAGCAACATTTGAGCAGTAGCCTAGGCTGGCTACTCAACTACAATACATGTTGATTGCACCATACAGCAATGCCGCATTCAACCGCACCGGTGATCCATGCAGTGCAAACATTTTTGAAACATGTTTTTAGTTTAAATGTTACAACAACCTATAGCCACGTTTTTGTTATTTGGGAGTTATTGAATACTTTTTGATTAGGGTCTCAGCATATTATGCACATCTGCAACCATAGCAACAAAGGTTGGACAAATACAATTTTGCTTTTAATATGTTAAACGCTGTATACAGGATCCAATCAATGGGCAGTTTGGGCCAGATGTACACCCACTTTTTTTGTAAAAACAAACCTGATAGGATATGCTTGGCCGCAAATTCGTTGTGTTAAAAAAAAGAGAAGGGCTTTTACTTTGATTTGACACACAAGAACACAAGAAAAATATATACATTTTTGGTCCTGAATACAAAGTGTTATGTTTGGGACAAATCGAATATAACACATTACTGAGTACCAGTCTTCATATTTCCAAGCATAGTGGTGGCTGCATCATGTTATGGGTATGCTTGTAATCATTAAGGACTGAGGAGTTTTTCAGGATAAAAAATAATCTGAATGGAGCTAAACACAGGAACAATCCTAGAGGAAAACCTGGTTCAGTCTGCTTTCCACCAGACACTGGGAGATTAATTCACCTTTCAGCAGGAAAATAACCTAAAACACAAAGTCACATATACACTGGAGTTGGTTGCCATGAAGACATTGAATGTTCCTGAGTGGCTGAGTTACAGTTTTGACTTAAATCTACTTGAAAATCTATGGCAAGGCCTGAAAATCGTTGTCTAGCAATGATCAACAACCAATTTGACAGAGCTTGAAAATGTTTGAAAAGAATGATGAGCAAATATTGCACAATCCAGGTGTGGAAATCTCTTAGAGACTTACCCAGAAAGACTCACAGCTTTAATCACAGCCAAAGGCGCTTCTATAAAATATTGACTCAGGGGTGTGAATAATTATGTAAATATCTGTATTTATGTTTCAACACATTTGCAAAAATGTCTAAAAACATGTTTTCACTTTGTCATTATGGGGTATTGTGTGTAGATGGGTGAGAGAAAAAAAAAGTACATTTAATCCTTTTTGTATCCCGTCTGTAACATAACAACATGTGGAAGAAGTCAAGGGACCACTGGCCTCCCGGGTGGCGCAGTGGTCTAGGGCACATTTCTGCACCACCAGAGTCTCTGGGTTCGCGCCCAGGCTGGGCTGGGTTCGCGCCCAGGCTCTGTCGCAGCCGGCCGCAACCGGGAGGTCCGTGGGGCGATGCACAATTGGCATAGCGTCGTCCGGGTTAGGGAGGGTTTGGCCGGTAGGGATATCCTTGTCTCAGTATGTAAAATGTAATGTAATGTAAAAACAACAAAAAAAATAAAAATAATAAAATGTATGCACTCTACTGTAAGTCGCTCTGGATAAGAGCGTCTGCTAAATGACAAAAATGTAAAATGTAAGGGGTATGGATACTTTCTGAAGGCCACTGTACATGGGGAAAAGGGATGAAGCCTTTGATTCTGTCTCCCTCACCCTCCTCTTCTAACAGATCACTGATATTGATTCAGTTTGTTATTGTCTGTCGTATACTTAGCTATATTAGAATGAAAGATATAAGGTCATTTCATCAAACTTATGAGGGTCTCCTTGGCACTACACCATGAGCAGGAGGGTATTCATGTAGGCTACAGTGGCCCGCAAAATGTCCCACAAAATCATCCTGTTGTCCCACATTTTGGGTATTTTATATGCGGTCACACTAATGATGACATGTTCCTTGCGGGTAGAAATTTCACCCTGAAAATCTCTCCCTCCAAAAACAACAGTATTTAAAAAAAAAAAAAAAATCCAATGTATTTTCCAGTAGACGTTGACATATGACATTGAAACAACGTTGACATATGACATCGAAACAACGTTGTTTCACCCAGTTTGTGCCCAGTGAGTAGTTTACCTTCTACCGTTTAGAAGTAACTCAAGCTTTAATCACTGATCTACATCCTGTTGCCAAATAATGAAACTGTATTATTGATGTATTTGATCAATTCTCATTTCTAAATGTCACCCCCATATCACATATTCTGCCCTGCTGATAACAGTGTATTATAGGCAGTAGTCCCCGGCAGTAGTCCCCTGAAAACTGGTCCTCTGTCAGAGATTTAACCCCCCCCCCCCCCCCCCCTTCACCACAGCTGTGCTGTAATTTGTGATTATTGCGAGGATCAGGTTTAGGGCTTTGCTCCCTTTGTGTTGCTCTGTCACCAGAGTCACCAGAGTCATCTTATCCTTTTATTGACTAGGAGGTCTAATGTTAAAAGTCAATAGTTAGACTCGTGCCCATTCTTCACGTTTGGGACTGGTTACAGAGATCGTGTGGATAAAACGGACTCACCTTCGGTGTTTGTTACTTGTAAAGTTATATTTGGCTTTGTGTTATAAGATTGTTCAAGTGACTTGAAGGTTACAAACGATGAGGGCAGAGTGACATTTAATTTAGTCAACAGGATTATCACTGGACTTTTCAATAGGTAGAAAAATCTGAACTATTCTCTACACACCTGTCTGCTTGTCTTAAACCAGCTCTATTCTCTGTAGTATCCATGAAGACACACTAGTACTGCTCCAACTCTCATGGGTATTCAGAAGCCACTAACATAACCTCTATTCAACACGCTGCCTGCTGTTGTGTTGTTAACAGAATTAGAAGTTTGTTTAGCTAACTCAACTAATTACCCGTTTCAAAATAGGTGAATCCTTGAATGAGATGAGGCCACCGTACCAAGGGAGGGAGGAGGGAGGCTATAACATTAAAAAAATAGGGGCCATTTGGTTTAAAGTGTCCCTCTACTTTGCAGCCAGGACAGGTTGACCTGTAGGTCTGTAGCCCCAGGGTCCAGGGCTGGGTGTGGAGCTTTTATATCTTTGGCACTGGCCAGTCAGGGTTATTTCTACTCGCCCGGGTTGGCCTGCATTCTACTGTCTACAGTCTAAAATCTGTTCCATGCAATGTTTTCAGTGTGCTAGTTTGGCAAATTTGAGTAATTAGGTTGGTACGTGTTTTACTAGCCCGTACTAAAAAAAGTGCTAGCCTCAGGCTAGAGGGCTAGCTTAATTTCCATCCCTAGGTGACCTGTCTGGCTAGAGGGCTAGCTTAATTTCCATCCCTAGGTGACCTGTCTGGCTAGAGGGCTAGTTTAATTTCCATCCCTAGGTGACCTGTCTGGCTAGAGGGCTAGTTTAATTTCCATCCCTAGGTGACCTGTCTGGCTAGAGGGCTAGTTTAATTTCCATCCCTAGGTGACCTGTCTGGCTAGAGGGCTAGTTTAATTTCCATCCCTAGGTGACCTGTCTGGCTAGAGGGCTAGTTTAATTTCCATCCCTAGGTGACCTGTCTGGCTAGAGGGCTGGCTTAATTTCCATCCCTAGGTGACCTGTCTGGCTAGAGGGCTATCTTAATTTCCATCCCTAGGTGACCTGTCAGGCTAGAGGGCTAGCTTAATTTCCATCCCTAGGTGACCTGTCTGGCTAGAGGGCTAGTTTAATTTCCATCCCTAGGTGACCTGTCTGGCTAGAGGGCTAGTTTAATTTCCATCCCTAGGTGACCTGTCTGGCTAGAGGGCTAGCTTAATTTGCATCCCTAGGTGACCTGTCAGGCTAGAGGGCTAGTTTAATTTACATCCCTAGGTGACCTGTCTGGCTAGAGTGCTAGCTTAATTTCCATCCCTAGGTGACCTGTCAGGCTAGAGGGCTAGGTTAATTTACATCCCTAGGTGACCTGTCTGGCTAGAGGGCTAGCTTAATTTCCATCCCTAGGTGACCTGTCTGGCTAGAGGGCTAGTTTAATTTACATCCCTAGGTGACCTGTCAGGCTAGAGGGCTAGCTTAATATGCATCCCTAGGTGACCTGTCTGGCTAGAGGGCTAGCTTAATTTCCATCCCTAGGTGACCTGTCTGGCTAGAGGGCTAGTTTAATTTGCATCCCTAGGTGACCTGTCTGGCTAGAGGGCTAGTTTAATTTCCATCCCTAGGTGACCTGTCAGGCTAGAGGGCTAGTTTAATTTCCATCCCTAGGTGACCTGTCAGGCTAGAGGACTAGTTTAATTTCCATCCCTAGGTCACCTGTCTGGCTAGAGGGCTAGTTTAATTTCCATCCCTAGGTGACCTGTCTGGCTAGAGGGCTAGTTTAATTTCCATCCCTAGGTGACCTGTCAGGCTAGAGGGCTAGTTTAATTTCCATCCCTAGGTGACCTGTCTGGCTAGAGGGCTAGTTTAATTTCCATCCCTAGGTGACCTGTCTGGCTAGAGGGCTAGTTTAATTTACATCCCTAGGTGACCTGTCAGGCTAGAGGGCTAGTTTAATTTCCATCCCTAGGTGACCTGTCTGGCTAGAGGGCTAGTTTAATTTCCATCCCTAGGTGACCTGTCAGGCTAGAGGGCTAGCTTAATTTCCATCCCTAGGTGACCTGTCTGGGTGTGGCTGCTGATTGCAGACGATCACTCTAGATGACTCCAGGTTATAGAGGAGTGAGGTTTAGTGACTCCTTTGAAAGAGTTTAACTTCGGGTCAGAGAGACTTTCCCCTTCTTGTCCTGTAGGAATAGAATTTACCCCACCTCCACCCCACTTACCCTGCACTGTCATCAACCACCCCTCCTTTAATACCTCCGGCCACTCAGGTTGCAGTACTGTCTGCAATGTAGCCTAGCACTTGATAATGTTGACGTGTAGGCCTAGCTAACTACAGATCTGATTACATACGGGCATATTGGTGACATTTGTTTACAGTTTTTTTCACTGTCAAATCAAAATTTATTCGTCACATGCGCCAAATACAATAAGTGTAGACCTTACTGTGAAATGCTTACTGACAAGCCCTTAAATGCGCCAAATACAGTAAGTGTAGACCTTACTGTGAAATGCTTACTGACAAGCCCTTAACCAACAGTGCAGTTCAAGAAAGAGTGAAGAAAATATTTAAAAAAGAACAATAACGAGGCTATATACAGGGGGTACCGGTTAGTAAGGAGGCTATATACAGGGGGTACCGGTTAGTAAGGAGGCTATATACAGGGGGTACTGGTTAGTAAGGAGGCTATATACAGGGGGTACCGGTTAGTAACGAGACTATATACAGGGGGTACCGGTTAGTAACGAGGCTATATACAGGGGGTACCGGTTAGTAACGAGGCTATATACAGGGGGTACCGGTTAGTAACGAGGCTATATACAGGGGGTACCGGTTAGTAACAAAGCTATATACAGGGGGTACCGGTTAGTAACGAGGCTATATACAGGGGGTACCGGTTAGTAACGAGGCTATATACAGGGGGTACCGGTTAGTAACGAGGCTATATACAGGGGGTACCGGTTAGTAACGAGACTATATACAGGGGGTACCGGTTAGTAACGAGACTATATACAGGGGGTACCGGTTAGTAACGAGGCTTTATACAGGGGGTACCGGTTAGTAACGAGGCTATATACAGGGGGTACCGGTTAGTAACGAGGCTTTATACAGGGGGTACCGGTTAGTAACGAGGCTATATACAGGGGGTACCGGTTAGTAACGAGGCTTCAATGTGCTATTCATTAGCCTCTTCAATGTGCTATTCAATGTACTATTCATTAGCCTATTCAATGTACTAATAATTTGCCTATTCAATGTGCTATTCAATGTACTATTCATTAGCCTATTCAATGTGCTATTCATTAGCCTATTCAATGTGCTATTCAATGTACTATTCATTAGCCTATTCAATGTACTATTCATTAGCCTATTCAATGTGCTATTCATTAGCCTCTTCAATGTGCTATTCATTAGCCTCTTCAATGTGCTATTCATTAGCCTATTCAATGTGCTATTCATTAGCCTCTTCAATGTGCTATTCATTAGCCTCTTCAATGTGCTATTCATTAGCCTCTTCAATGTGCTATTCATTAGCCTCTTCAATGTGCTATTCATTAGCCTATTCAATGTACTATTCATTTATTGTTTTTTTGTTATCAGGGTGTGGCTCTGCATCAGTCCTTTCTTGAGGATAGAGGTTATAGTAAAAGTGCAGGAAATGCATAACACCTTGAAAATATCAGAATGTGTTGTAGACTGTTTTACATGAGCAAATATCTGCTCTTCTTTGCTGCGTCTACGTCAGACCACACGTTCAGCTAGTAGACGTCCGTTCAGTTCCATTCAGCATTGGTAGCATTTTAAGGACATTAGAATGTGCTAGTCTGTGTGGATATTCAGAGCTGCGTCTTGTCACCTTGAGTTGTTCTGTACAACAGAGAAGGGGATAATGTATCAAATCAGAAGTGCTTTTACCTTAGAAAATGATAGGACGAACTGAAATGTGCAGTAAGTTGATATAAATCAGGTTGCATTGAAAGCAATCACTGTATTAACTGTCCTGACTGTATTGAATGGAATTAACTGAGTGAGCTGTATTAACTGTACTGACTGTATTGAATGGAATGATCTGAGTGAGCTGTATTAACTGCCCTGACTGTATTGAGTGGAATGATCTGAGTGAGCTATATTAACTGTCCTGACTGTATTGAATGGAATGATCTGAGTGAGCTGTATTAACTGTACTGACTGTATTGAATGGAATTAACTGAGTGAGCTGTATTAACTGTACTGACTGTATTGAATGGAATGATCTGAGTGAGCTGTATTAACTGCCCTGACTGTATTGAGTGGAATGATCTGAGTGAGCTATATTAACTGTCCTGACTGTATTGAATGGAATGATCTGAGTGAGCTGTATTAACTGTACTGACTGTATTGAATGGAATTAACTGAGTGAGCTGTATTAACTGTACTGACTGTATTGAATGGAATGATCTGAGTGAGCTGTATTAACTGTCCTGACTGTATTGAATGGAATTAACTGAGTGAGCTGTATTAACTGTCCTGACTGTATTGAATGGAATTAACTGAGTGAGCTGTATTAACTGTACTGACTGTATTGAATGGAATGATCTGAGTGAGCTGTATTAACTGTCCTGACTGTATTGAATGGAATGATCTGAGTGAGCTATATTAACTGTCCTGACTGTATTGAATGGAATGATCTGAGTGAGCTGTATTAACTGTCCTGACTGTATTGAATGGAATGATCTGAGTGAGCTATATTAACTGTCCTGACTGTATTGAATGGAATGATCTGAGTGAGCTGTATTAACTGTCCTGACTGTATTGAATGGAATGATCTGAGTGAGCTATATTAACTGTACTGACTGTATTGAATGGAATGATCTGAGTGAGCTATATTAACTGTCCTGACTGTATTGAATGGAATTAACTGAGTGAGCTGTATTAACTGTCCTGACTGAATTGAATGGAATGAACTGAGTGAGCTGTATTAACTGTCCTGATTGTATTGAATGGAATTAACTGAGTGAGCTGTTTGTCTGTCTTAGCAGAGAGAGAGGTAGTCAAGGAGATGGGTGTGGACTCACCACCCCAGGTATTGGACAGGTAGCTCCTCAGACCCCTCCTCCTCTCCTCCTCTCAACCCCCCCAGTATATATCTCCTTCCCATAAATTCCTATAGAGACTCTTTGCCTGTCCTGTTCTGTTGTCATCCATAGTCCTCGTAGCCACTCGTTCATTCAGACTGAGAACAGGGACCAGAAGGTGTAGATTCATCCTGGAGTCAGTGGAGCACACAGCAGCAGCACTGCTTAACCTCAGCGCCAACATGTTGTATCTGGAGACGGGGACGCCCACGTCGTACAGCGAGGTAAGACCCAGGGAGGAGGCTCCTACTGGGGCATCAGGGACCTCTAACGTCCCCTTGGCTCCATGGAGCTCCATGGTTGGAGTGGGACTGGTGAAATGCTAAATATATCAAAACCTTATAGTAGTGTTACTGCCATTTTTATATTTTCAATTTTCACCCCATGAAATCTTTTTGATGTGATTTGGTGTCGGAGTTTATTGGCGGCTTAGGGCTTAGTGGTGGTATTGGGGGCTTTAACATAAAGTTAAAGTTGAAATAGGTGAAAACAAAGTGATTCTTTTAAATCTGTCTGTGGCACTCACAGACAAACAAATGGAGAAAGATGTTTAAGCAGCAGATTACTTTTCGTTTGTGTTTCGATTCAGTGGCGTTGTATGTGTCTATCTGCGTGTGTGCAGGGTTTTGTGTGTGTGTGTGTGTGTGTGTGTGTGTGTGTGTGTGTGTGTGTGTGCAGGGGAATGTAAACACCTGGAGTGTTTGTTGATTAGAGGAAGAGGCTCTGTATGAAATGGCTGCTCTGCTCCGCTACCCTGTCCTGTTGAGATGTGGCCCTGGACTCTACCATTAGCACTGTTAACATCTGGAATCAGAACTACTGACTCACCATGGTTCCATTATCTCCAGTAGTTCCATTAGCTCCAGTAGATGCATTATCTCCAGTAGTTCCATTATCTCCAGTAGATCCATTATCTCCAGTAGATCCATTATCTCCAGTAGTTACATTATCTCATGTAGTTACATTAGCTCCATTATCTACAGTAGTTCCATTATCTCCAGTAGTTCCATTAGCTCCAGTAGATCCAGTAGCTCCATTATCTCCAGTAGTTCCATTAGCTCCATTACATCCATTAGCTCCAGTAGTTAATTTACCTCCATTAGCTCCAGTAGTTCCATTAGCTCCAGTAGTTCCATTAGCTCCAGTAGTTCCAGTAGTTCCATTATCTCCAGTAGCTCCAGTAGTTCCAGTAGTTTCATTAACTCCATTATCTTCAGTAGTTCCATTAGCTCCAGTAGTTACATTATCTCCAGTAGTTACATTAGCTCCAGTAGTTCCATTAGCTCCAGTAGTTACATTAGCTCCAGTAGTTCCATTATCTCCAGTAGTTACATTATCTCCAGTAGCTCCAGTAGTTACATTAGCTCCAGTAGCTCCATTAGCTCCAGTAGTTTCATTTCTCCATTATCTCCAGTAGTTCCATTATCTCCAGTAGTTCCATTAGCTCCAGTAGTTCCATTATCTCCAGTAGCTCCATTAGCTCCAGTAGTTCCATTACCGCCAGTAGTTCCATTAGCTCCAGTAGTTCCATTAGCTCCAATAGCTCCATTAGCTCCATTATCTCCAGTAGTTCCATTATCTCCAGTAGTTCCGTTAGCTCCATTAGCTCCATTAGTTCCATTATCTAGTAGTTCCATTAGCTCCATTAGTTCCATTAACTCCAATAGTTCCATTAGCGCCAGTAGTTCCATTAGCTCCATTAGTTCCATTATCTCCAGTAGTTCCATTATCTCCAGTAGTTCCATTATCTCCAGTAGTTCCAGTAGTTTCATTATCTCCATTATCTCCAGTAGTTCCATTAGCTCCATTAGCTCCAGTAGTTCAATTAGCTCCAATAGTTCCATTATCTCCAGTAGTTCCATTATCTCCAGTGGTTCCATTATCTCCAATAGTTCCATTATCTAATTGTTACATTACAGAAATGTAAATTAATATAATAATCTCTGAATCGTCTCCCCAAATTGTCTTGCAACGTTATTGCGTGAGTTTGTCGTGTTTCTGTGTTTGATTTTGTAGACAGTAGATAAAATGGTGGTTGTGATTGAGCGTTGGATCTGGAGACGGGAGCTGTGATTTGATGAGCATTGTGGAGCAGAGGTGGATTGACGTTGTTGATGAACAGGAAAATGTCCCTTTGTATGGAAACAATATAGCCTAAAATAATGTATCATAGTTCAAGATGGTTAAATGGAATAATTTAAAGAATGTAAAAGGTTTGTATGTGTAAGCTACATGAGGATCACTAAAATGATTTATTTTTATGGTTGTCCAAAATGGAGCCACTATATAATTTACTGGAACCAGAAATGTAGGGTTTACATATGTTTTGGCAGTTAGAATTACAGGTGTGACATAGGCATTAAATAAGGGTATATTCTCTGCTAAAATAACCATCTGGAAAAGCAAATAATACCTTCTGGTCTTCGAGAAAGAAAATACATGATAGAAAGTTAGCCATGTTCTTTTTTCCTAATGACAGATAATGGTCGTGACAACTAACGACTGTCATTACAGTCAGTAAGGGTTTTGTTTGTTTATTTATGATTATATAATCCCTTTTCAAATATCGCTTCACTTTGAGCAAGTCAAATCATTTTTGTAGAGGGTAGAATATAATTGTATTACAGTCCTAGTCACATTTCTTTTATCTCATAGTTGTATGAAAATTGTCATTAAGATATTTCTGTAATATGCTTTTTATGCAGTTTAACAGTTTCTAACTGTCTGCTAACGACACTAAACATAAAGGACAGTGGGTTTATTGGTTCCATTAGTTTGTCTGTAAAGATGACAGTCTGGTGTGATGACAGTCTGGTGTGATGACAGTCTGGTGTGAGGACAGTGTGGTGTGATGACAGTCTGGTGTGATGACAGTCTGGTGTGATGACAGTCTGGTGTGATGACAGTGTGGTGTGATGACAGCCTGGTGTGATGACAGTCTGGTGTGATGACAGTCTGGTGTGATGACAGTCTGGTGTGATGACAGTCTGGTGTGATGACAGTCTCCTGGTGTGATGACAGTCTCCTGGTGTGATGACAGTCTGGTGTGATGACAGTCTCCTGATGTGATGACAGTCTGGTGTGATGACAGTCTGGTGTGATGACAGTCTCCTGGTGTGATGACAGTCTGGTGTGATGACAGTGTGGTGTGATGACAGTCTGGTGTGATGACAGTCCCCTGATGTGATGACAGTCTGGTGTGATGACAGTGTGGTGTGATGACAGTCTGGTGTGATGACAGTCTCCTGGTGTGATGACAGCCTGGTGTGATGACAGTCTGGTGTGATGACAGTCTGGTGTGATGACAGTCCCCTGATGTGATGACAGTCTGGTGTGATGACAGTCTCCTGATGTGATGACAGTCTGGTGTGATGACAGTCTGGTGTGATGACCGTCTCCTGGTGTGATGACAGTCTGGTGTGATGACAGTCTCCTGGTGTGATGACAGTCTGGTGTGATGACAGTCTGGTGTGATGACAGTCTCCTGGTGTGATGACAGTCTGGTGTGATGACAGTCTGGTGTGATGACAGTCTGGTGTGATGACAGTCTGGTGTGATGACAGTCTCCTGATGTGATGACAGTCTGGTGTGATGACAGTCTCCTGATGTGATGACAGTCTGGTGTGATGACAGTCTGGTGTGATGACAGTCTCCTGGTGTGATGACAGTCTGGTGTGATGACAGTCTCCTGGTGTGATGACAGTCTGGTGTGATGACAGTCTGGTGTGATGACAGTCTCCTGGTGTGATGACAGTCTGGTGTGATGACAGTCTCCTGGTGTGATGACAGTCTCCTGGTGTGATGACAGTCTGGTGTGATGACAGTCTGGTGTGATGACAGTCTCCTGGTGTGATGACAGTCTCCTGGTGTGATGACAGTCTCCTGGTGTGATGACAGTCAGGTGTGATGACAGTCTGGTTTGATGACAGTCTGGTGTGATGACAGTCTGGTGTGATGACAGTCTCCTGGTGTGATGACAGTCTGGTGTGATGACAGTCTGGTGTGATGACAGTCTCCTGGTGTGATGACAGTCTGGTGTGATGACAGTCTCCTGGTGTGATGACAGTCTCCTGGTGTGATGACAGTCTGGTGTGATGACAGTCTGGTGTGATGACAGTCTCCTGGTGTGATGACAGTCTCCTGGTGTGATGACAGTCAGGTGTGATGACAGTCTGGTTTGATGACAGTCTGGTGTGATGACAGTCTGGTGTGATGACAGTCTCCTGGTGTGATGACAGTCTGGTGTGATGACAGTCTCCTGGTGTGATCAATCAAATGTATTTATAAAGCCCTTCTTACATCAGCTGATGTCACAAAGTGCTGTACAGAAATCCAGCCTAAAACCCCAAACAGCAAGCAATGCAGGTGTAGAAGCACGGTGGCTAGGAAAAACTCCCTAGAAAGGCCGGAACCTAGGAAGAAACCTAGAGAGGAACAAGGCTATGAGGGGTGGCCAGTCCTCTTCTGGCTGTGCCGGGTGGAGATTATAACAGAACATGGCCAAGATGCTCAAATGTTCATAGATGACCAGCAGGGTCAAATAATAATAATCACAGTGGTTGTAGAGGGTGCAACAGGTCAGCACCTCAGGAGTAAATGTCAGTTTGCTTTTCATAGCTGATCATTCAGAGTATCCCTATCGCTCCTGCTGTCTCTAGAGAGTTGAAAACAGCAGGTCTGGGACAGGTAGCACGTCCGGTGAACAGGTCAGGGTTCCATAGCCGCAGGCAGAACAGTTGAAACTGGAGCAGCAGCACAACCAGGTGGACTGGGGACAGCAAGGAGTCATCAGGCCAGGTAGTCCTGAGGCATGGTCCTAGGGCTCAGGTCCTCCGAGAGAGAGAGAGAGAGAGAGAGAGAGAAAAAGAGAGAGAGAGAATTAGAGAGAGCATAGTTAAATTCACACAGGACACAGGATAAGACAGGATATATACTCCAGATATAACAGACTGACCCTAGCCCCCCGACACATAAACTATTGCAGCATAAATACTGGAGGCTGAGACAGGAGGGGTCAGGAGACACTGTGGCCCCGTCCAACGATACCCCGGACAGGGCCAAACAGGCAGGATATAACCCCACCTACTTTGCCAAAGCATAGCCCCCACACCACTAGAGGGATATCTTCAACCACCAACTTACCATCCTGAGACAAGGCCGAGTATAGCCCACAAAGATCTCCACCACGGCACAACCCAAGGGGGGGCGCCAACCCGGACAGGAAGATCACGTCAGTGACTCAACCCACTCAAGTGACGCACCCCTCCTAGGGACGGCTTGAAAGAGCACCAGTAAGCCAGTGACTCAGCCCCTGTAATAGGGTTAGAGGCAGAGAATCCCAGTGGATAGAGGGGAACCGGCCAGGCAGAGACAGCAAGGGCGGTTCATTTCCGTTCACCTTCACACGCCTGGGCCAGACTACACTCAATCATCGGACCTACTGAAGAGATGAGTCTTCAATAAAGACTTAAAGGTTGAGACCGAGTCTGCGTCACTCACATGGACAGGCAGACCATTCCATAAAAATGGAGCTCTATAGGAGAAAGCCCTGCCTCCAGCTGTTTGCTTAGAAATTCTAGGGACTGTAAGGAGGCCTGCGTCTTGTGACCGTAGCGTACGTGTAGGTATGTACGGCAGGACCAAATCGGAAAGATAGGTAGGATCAAGCCCATGTAATGACTGTCTTGTGTGATGACAGTCTGGTGTGATGACATTCTCCTGGTGTGATGACAGTCTGGTGTGATGACAGTCTCCTGGTGTGATGACAGTCTGGTGTGATGACAGTCTGGTTTGATGACAGTCTGGTGTGATGACAGTCTCCTGGTGTGATGACAGTCTGGTGTGATGACATTCTCCTGGTGTGATGACAGTCTCCTGGTGTGATGACAGTCTGGTGTGATGACAGTCTGGTGTGATGACAGTCTCCTGGTGTGATGACAGTCTGGTGTGATGACAGTCTGGTGTCAATCTGCTACTCTCCCCACTTCATAAGATGGCTTCTAAAATGGTTGTTAGATCTAAACAGCTGTGTCTATTTGTTCTCCTAAAGCCCACCAGTGTTAGTGCTCAGGTGATGAGTCTATCTACCTAAACTTGACCACTCCTCTCTGCTTCTACTGTGTAGTACTGTTGTCAACACACACTGTTAGTCGCGAGTGGAGGGGGTGTAGATAGAGGACTTTAGCTGAGATCTAAGACCCCCCATCTTGTGGGTTTTTAATCTGGGGTCAGTTCACCACTCTTGCTCACAATAGGGATTTGCAAAATAGAGGGGGTAAAACGAGTTCCATTATTTTTTATCCAGCCACACAAGACTGACTGTGCTTAGGGAAAGCCACAGTGCTTCTATGATAAGAGGAATATTGAAAGAGAACTTTGGTGGAATTCAATAATTTCCCAAGGGGTTTTGGAGACTTTAATATTTCTCAAAGATATTCACATCCACATCTTTGGTTTGGAATGCTTTAACAGATGTATAATTTTCTTGAGAAGAGACAGAAATCATTTGCATATAAGTAACAGAAAGTAAAGGGGTATGTGATCAAACAGGAGTAGAGGTGCGTTCACAAAACCGATCATACCAGTTAGTCTAACAACAGTATTTACTTAATGGTTTATTTAAGATTATAAACTGGGTGGTTCAAGCCTTGAATGCTGATTGGCTGACAGCCATGGTATATCAGACCGTATACCACAGATATCACAAAACGTTTATTGCTACTGCTCTAATTACGTTGGTAACCAGTTTCTAATAGCAATAAGGCACCTCGGGGGTTTGTGATACAGTGCCTTGCAAAAGTATTAATATAGTATAGAAAAACACCCCTTGGTGTTTTTCATATTTTGTTTCATTACAACCTGTAATTTAAATGGATTTTTATTTGGATTTCATGTAATGGACATACACAAAATAATCCAAATTGGTGAAGTGAAATGGAAAAAAAAACTTGTTTAAAAGAATTCTAAAAAATAAAAGTTGTAGAGAAGTACAGATCAGGGTTGGGTTATATAAAAATATCTGAAACTTTGAACATCCCAAGAAACACCATTAAATCCCTTATTAAAAAATTGGAAGAATATGGCACCACAACAAACCTGCCAAGAGAGGGCTGCCCACCAAAACTCACGGACCAGGCAAGGAGGGTGTTAATCAGAGAGGCAATAAGGAGACAAAAGATGACCCTGAAGGAGCTGCAAAGCTCCACAGCGGAGATTGGAGTATCTGTCCATAGGACCACTTGAAGCAGTACACTCCACAGAGCTGGGCTTTACGGAAGAGTGGCCAGAAAATAGCCATTGCTTAAAGAAAAAAATAAGCGAACACGTTTGGTGTGGCATGTGGGAGACACCCCAAACATATGGAAGAAGGTACTCTGGTCAGATGAGACTAAAATTGAGCTTTTTGGCCATCAAGGCAAACGTTATGTCTGGCGCAAACCCAACACCTCTCATCACCCCGAGAACAACATCCCCACAGTGAAGCATGGTGGTGGAGGCATCATGCTGTGGGGATGTTTTTCATCGGCAGGGACTGGGAAACTGGTCAGAATTGAAGGAATGACTGATGGCACTAAGTACAGGGAAATTCTTGAGTGAAACCTGTTTCAGTCTTCCAGAGATTTGAGACTGGGACGGAGGTTCACCTTCCAGCAGGACAATGACCCTAAGCATACTGCTAAAGCAACACTCGAATGGTTCAAGGGGAAACATTTAAATGTCTTGGAATGGCCTAGTCAAAGCCCAGACCTCAATCCAATTGAGAATCTGTGGTATGACTTAAAGATTGCTGTGCACCAGCAGAACCCATCCAACTTGAAGGAGCCGGAGCAGTTTTGCCTTGAAGAATGGGCAAAAATCCTAGTGGCTAGATGTGCCAAGCTTATAGAGACATACCCCAAGAGACTTGCAGCTGTAATTGCTGCAAAGGTGGCTCTGCAAAGTATTGACTTTGGGGTAGGTGAAAAGTTATGCACGTTCAAGTTTTCTGTTTTTTTGTCTTATTTCTTGTTTGTTTTACAATAAAAAATATTTTGCATCTTCAAAGTGGTAGGCATGTTGTTTAAATCAAATGATACAAACCCCACAAACATCAATTTTAATTCCAGGATGTAAGGCAACAAAATAGGAAAAATGCCAATGGGGGTGAATACTTTCGCAAGCCACTGTATAGGGCCAATATACCAAGGCTAAGGGCTGTATCCAGGCACTCCGCGTTGTGTTGTGCTTAAGAACAGCCCTTAGCCGTGGTATATTGGCCATATACCACACCTCCTCGAGCCTTATTGCTTAAATGAACCATCATGCATATTGTGTCGTTAATCAAGTGTTCTAAATAATGTTGCTGGAGCACTTTTATTGTGAAGTCGTAAATAAAACCTCTCTGGTATCAAACCTGCTATCTCCTTTAGGATCCCACCTCTCTGGTATCAAACCTGCCATCTCCTTTAGGATCCCACCTCTCCGGTAACAAACCTGCCGTCTCCTCTAGGATCCCACATCTCCGGTAACAAACCTGCTATCTCCTTTAGGATCCCTGGTGGTTTCTCAGATGGCAGCTCAACTCTTTTAAGTTCCGTGAGTGGGAGGTATTAAAGCGTGGGATCTCTCTATCCGCCTTTATCCCCTCTAGGTTTGTCCCAAATTGCACCCTATTACCTATATAGTGCACTACTTTTGACCAGAGCCCTATTACCTATATAGTGCACTACTTTTGACCAGAGCCCTATTACCTATATAGTGCACTACTTTTGACCAGGGCCCTATGGAACCATATTACCTATATAGTGCACTACTTTTGACCTGAGTCCATAGGGTGGCAGGTAGCTTAGCGGTTAAGAGCGTGGGGCCAGTAACTGAATGGTCGCTGGTTGGAATCCCCGATGCCGACTCAGTGAAAAATCTGCCAATGTGCCCTTGAGCAAGGCTCTTAACACTTAATGTCTCCTGTAAGTCACTCTGGATAAGAGCTTCTGCTAAATGACGTAAAATGTTCAAATGTAGCCCATTGTTGAAAAATGTGTCGGGAACTGGGTGCCATTTGGGAAGCAGACCCCAATGTGAGGTATCAGGTTCTACCTCAATGTGAGGTATCAGGTTCTACCTCAATGTGAGGTATCAGGTTCTACCTCAATGTGAGGTATCAGGTTCTACCTCAATGTGAGGTATCAGGTTCTACCTCAATGTGAGGTATCAGGTTCTACCTCAATGTGAGGTATCAGGTTCTACCTCAATGTGAGATATCAGATTCTACCCCTTCTCCAGGGAGGCTCCACGTCAGATTGTGGTGGGCCATGCTGTTTAGTCGCCACTCTTAATTGCTTTCATGGTGTGTTGCTGTTGATAAAATTCGCTGTTCTGCCCACCCCGGCAGGTATATATGAGGTGTAGATGGATTAGACACTCTGTCAGTCTCCTACCCAGCCAGCCCAGACCTACGGTCCCCCCACCCACCCTGCTAGCTCTGTTAATGCCCCTCCCTCCCCCTGGTCACTCACCCACCACTCAGGGGACTGACCCAAGGTCCACAGTGCCCTCCCTCCCCCTGGTCACTCACCCACCACGCAGGGGACTGACCCAAGGTCCACAGTGCCCTCCCTCCCCCTGGTCACTCACCCACCACTCAGGGCACTGACCCAAGGTGCACAGTGCACATTACAGGTCAGAAGAGATGAGAGGCTAGAATGGCAGTTATTCCCCCCCTCGGGCCAGGTCTATGGGCCATCTCTCCTCTATCCCCCTGTCATTTACTGGCAGTTCAAAGTACTTGAGGTGATCAATTGCCTCATGCTCCTAAAACTATCAGCTATCGTAAAGAGAATAAATCAGATTACTGACCTCCTCTGTATCTGTACTTTCTCCTGTTGGTAATGAGTTAGTAGGAGTAGAAGAGGCAGCTCTCTCTCTCTCTCTCTCTCTCTCTCTCTGCCATAATCTGTCTCTGTACTTTCTCCTGTTGGTAATGAGTTAGTAGGAGTAGAAGAGGCAACATCTCTCTCTCTCTCTCTCTCTCTCTCTGCCATAATCTGTCTCTGTACTTTCTCCTGTTGGTAATGAGTTAGTAGGAGTAGAAGAGGCAACATCTCTCTCTCTCTCTCTCTCTCTCTCTGCCATAATCTGTCTCTGTACTTTCTCCTGTTGGTAATGAGTTAGTAGGAGTAGAAGAGGCAACATCTCTCTCTCTCTCTCTCTCTCTCTCTGCCATAATCTGTCTCTGTACTTTCTCCTGTTGGTAATGAGTTAGTAGGTGTAGAAGAGGCAACATCTCTCTCTCTCTCTCTCTCTCTCTCTCTGCCATAATCTGTCTCTGTACTTTCTCCTGTTGGTAATGAGTTAGTAGGTGTAGAAGAGGCAACATCTCTCTCTCTCTCTCTCTCTCTCTCTGCCATAATCTGCCTCTGTACTTTCTCCTGTTGGTAATGAGTTAGTAGGAGTAGAAGAGGGAACATCTCTCTCTCTCTCTCTCTCTCTGCCATAATCTGTCTCTGTACTTTCTCCTGTTGGTAATGAGTTAGTAGGAGTAGAAGAGGCAACATCTCTCTCTCTCTCTCTCTGCCATAATCTGTCTCTGTACTTTCTCCTGTTGGTAATGAGTTAGTAGGTGTAGAAGAGGCAACAGCTCTCTCTCTCTCTCTGCCATAATCTGTCTCTGTACTTTCTCCTGTTGGTAATGAGTTAGTAGGAGTAGAAGAGGCAACATCTCTCTCTCTCTCTCTCTCTCTCTCTGCCATAATCTGTCTCTGTACTTTCTCCTGTTGGTAATGAGTTAGTAGGTGTAGAAGAGGCAACAGCTCTCTCTCTCTCTCTCTCTCTCTCTCTCTCTCTCTCTCTGCCATAATCTTCCAGAAGAAGTGATAATGAGTCATTGATCCAAACCATAGAAATATAATCTATAGAAAGGGCTTGGAACTGCTTACTCTGGTAATTTGAATGTTTGATTAATTATATTTCTATGTAGGAAGCTCTAGTGCAGAAGTAGTAGATTTTCATCCCTTTTATTCATTTCTTGAGAGAACAAAGTTACCAGTAAAAGTAAGTCTGATTGGTCAACGTGTGAAATAATGTAGAGGACTACTGTATTGGATCTCAGACTTATCTGATTGGTTAGAATCCTCACCCTAAATAGCCTATTAAAAACTCACGATCCCGGAACTATGGCAACTGATCACTGAGGAGAGTGGTAAAAGACTATTTAAAATATAAAACTGTCATAAGAATGTCAATGCTTATACATTACATGTCTAGTATGTACCAATCCAAATAGTTATAATGATACCGCGGTCACTATGAATAACAAGCGTAAGTAACGTTGCTGAGACCTTTAAATGAGACCTGCTGCTGTTTGTATGTCAGGAATCTCTGATACGCGTCTCTCCGCATAGGCCACATCATTTGGATTCCTGCCTGCGGAATCAACAGGCTATCACTCTGAAGGTCAACGGTCTATCACTCTGAAGGTCAACGGTCTATCACTCTGAAGGTCAACGGTCTATCACTCTGAAGGTCAACGGTCTATCACTCTGAAGGTCAACGGTCTATCACTCTGAAGGTCAACAGTCTATCACTCTGAAGGTCAACGGTCTATCACTCTGAAGGTCAACAGTCTATCACTCTGAAGGTCAACGGTCTATCACTCTGAAGGTCAACGGTCTATCACTCTGAAGGTCAACGGTCTATCACTCTGAAGGTCAACGGTCTATCACTCTGAAGGTCAACAGTCTATCACTCTGAAGGTCAACGATCTATCACTCTGAAGGTCAACGGTCTATCACTCTGAAGGTCAACAGTCTATCACTCTGAAGGTCAACGGTCTATCACTCTGAAGGTCAACGGTCTATCACTCTGAAGGTCAACAGTCTATCACTCTGAAGGTCAACGGTCTATCACTCTGAAGGTCAACGGTCTATCACTCTGAAGGTCAACAGTCTATCACTCTGAAGGTCAACGGTCTAGGGTAGCTCTTCCTGAACGGCACCCTTTTCCCTGTGTAGTTGTGTGCACTACTTTTTAACAGATCTCTATGGGCTTGTGTCCTACAGCCGCCCTATGGACCCTGGTCAAAAGTAGTGCACTACCCTATGGACCCTGGTCAAAAGTAGTGCCCTACCCTATGGACCCTGGTCAAAAGTAGTGCCCTACCCTATGGACCCTGGTCAAAAGTAGTGCACTGCCCTATGGACCCTGGTCAAAAGTAGTGCACTGCCCTATGGACCCTGGTCAAAAGTAGTGCACTGTCCTATGGACCCTGGTCAAAAGTAGTGCACTGCCCTATGGACCCTGGTCAAAAGTAGTGCACTGCCCTATGGACCCTGGTCAAAAGTAGTGCACTGCCCTATGGACCCTGGTCAAAAGTAGTGCACTACCCTATGGACCCTGGTCAAAAGTAGTGCACTGCCCTATGGACCCTGGTCAAAAGTAGTGCACTGCCCTATGGACCCTGGTCAAAAGTAGTGCACTACCCTATGGACCCTGGTCAAAAGTAGTGCACTACCCTATGGACCCTGGTCAAAAGTAGTGCACTGCCCTATGGACCCTGGTCAAAAGTAGTGCACTACCCTATGGACCCTGGTCAAAAGTAGTGCACTACCCTATGGACCCTGGTCAAAAGTAGTGCACTGCCCTATGGACCCTGGTCAAAAGTAGTACACTACCCTATGGACCCTGGTCAAAAGTAGTGCACTACCCTATGGACCCTGGTCAAAAGTAGTGCACTGCCCTATGGACCCTGGTCAAAAGTAGTGCACTGCCCTATGGACCCTGGTCAAAAGTAGTGCACTGCCCTATGGACCCTGGTCAAAAGTAGTGCACTGCCCTATGGACCCTGGTCAAAAGTAGTGCACTGCCCTATGGACCCTGGTCAAAAGTAGTGCACTGCCCTATGGACCCTGGTCAAAAGTAGTGCACTAAATAAGGAACATTGTACCATTTAGGACTCGTCTAGTTTTCCCTGACGGGCTGAAATGCTGACTCCAGAATCTACCTGCCTGCCTTAGACAAAGAAATACTCAGAGACCTGGAACAGAACAGACTGCCTTCCATCTGAGCGGCCACCATTTCATCAGCTTTATTAAAGGCTTTTGAGGACGTCAAAGCGTTTGATTTACTTTGACTGTGTCCAAAATTACATCTTATTCCCTATTGGCCTCAGAGGGCTAGGAACGACACGGCTGTAAACAGACGGGGCTGGGTCTCAGGGGGCTAGGAGGGGCACGGCTGTAAACAGACGGGGCTGGGTCTCAGGGGGCTAGGAGGGGCACGGCTGTAAACAGACGGGATTTTTAAGAGCAGTTAAAGTGGTGATTAAATGCCCGCTGTATTACAGTGGAATCAGACCTGATTAAATGGCCGCTGTATTACAGTGGAATCAGACCTGATTAAATGGCCGCTGTATTACAGTGGAATCAGACCTGATTAAATGGCCACTGTATTACAGTGGAATCAGACCTGATTAAAGGGAAGAGGAGAGAAGAGGAGGCCTGAGTCTCCTTCGCCCACTCTCTTTTAAGTGTTTTTAGTTTCCACTTCCACTCAGTTAAACAGTCCATCTGACTGACGTAACCTAACGTAAATCTGACTGACGTAACCTAACGTAAATCTGACTGACGTAACCTAACGTAAATCTGACTGACGTAACCTAACGTAAATCTGACTGACGTAACCTAACGTAAATTTGACTGACGTAACCTAACGTAAATCTGACTGTCATCCCTCAGAGACGCTATAACGTAACCTAACGTAAATCTGACTGTCATCCCTCAGAGACGCTATAACGTAACCTAACGTAAATCTGACTGACGTAACCTAACGTAAATCTGACTGACGTAACCTAACGTAAATCTGACTGACGTAACCTAACGTAAATCTTACTGACGTAACCTAACGTAAATCTGACTGACGTAACCTAACGTAAATCTGACTGACGTAACCTAACGTAAATCTGACTGACGTAACCTAACGTAAATCTGACTGACGTAACCTAAAGTAAATCTGACTGACGTAACCTAACGTAAATCTGACTGTCATCCCTCAGAGACGCTATAACGTAACCTAACGTAAATCTGACTGGCGTAACCTAACGTAAATCTGACTGACGTAACCTAAGGTAAATCTGACTGACGTCCCTCAGAGACGCTATAACGTAACCTAACGTAAATCTGACTGACGTAACCTAACGTAAATCTGACTGACGTAACCTAACGTAAATCTGACTGTAGGTACATTTTGGGTTGACTTGTTTGACTTTGGTCTTCCTTCATGTTTCATTTCATTCCTGATCCATTCATTCTTCATCCTCGATGTCTTCATTCTTCATCCTCGATGTCTTCATTCTTCATCCTCGATGTCTTCATTCTTCATCCTCGATGTCTTCATCCTTCATCCTCGATGTCTTCATTCTTCATCCTCGATGTCTTCATTCTTCATCCTCGATGTCTTCATTCTTCATCCTCGATGTCTTCATCCTTCATCCTCGATGTCTCCATTCTTCATCCTCGATGTCTCCATTCTATTCCTCGATGTCTTCATCCTTCATCCTCGATGTCTTCATTCTTTTCCAGAAATATACTATAAAGTAGAGTTCTCCAGATCACTCACTTCCTCATATCCCTCTTTGTAAGAAATGAACAATCATCATCTTAGCATGTCATCGTCCTCCAGTCTTCTCTCCGCCCCTGTAGGCCTTTGATGTTTAATCTGCGGTTTCTGGCCAGCATCAGGGCTATTCATTAAAAGGATCATTTGCCTTCTGTGATAATTAGTGGCTGTCAGGTAGCTGCTAGTGAAAACACTCACACACACACACACACACACACACACACACACATAAATAAGCCCCTCCATAATTCAGTGCTTTGGATCAGGACCCACGGTAATGCACTAAACAGGGAACAGGTTGTTATCTGGGACACAGTCCAGGTAGTGAGGTAGGAGGAGGCAGGGTCCCTTGTCATTGGCTGGCCGTGGGGTTGTCAGTAGTTGTGGTAGGAGAGCTGGAGCATCTTACACCAGCCTCCCTAAATCACCATTTTTTTTTTAAGGTAATGGCTTTTTTTTTTTATGCCAGGACCTAGTACTGATATACCCCTGCTCTGACTCATGACGTATGAGAACACGATCTCTATGCAGGGAGTGCTGTGTCACATCTGGCCTGCTGTGTACACAGGTCTTACCTGTAACCTTTATTTAACTAGGCAAGTCAGTTAAGAACAAATTCTTATTTACAATGACAGCCTAGGGACAGTGGGTTAACTGCCTTGTTCAGAGGCAGAACAACAGAGTTTTACCATGTCAGCTCGGGGATTTGAACTAGCAACCTTTACAGTTACTGGCTCAAGGCTCTAACCACTAGGCTACCTGCACACCCCCCCCCCCCCCCCCCCCCCCCCCTAACCAGGGTAGCCTTTAGCATGAGGCTAATCTAACCTTGTGATCCTAACTAGGCTAGCCATTAGCATGAGGCTAATCTAGCCTTGAGATATGATCCTAACCAGGTTAGCATTTAGCAATAAAAGCTAATCTAGCCTAGTGATCTGATTCTAACTAGGCTAGCCTTTAGCACAAGAAGCTAATCTAGCCCTTGTTGATCTGATCCTAACCAGACTAGCCTTCACCCTGGTGTGAATGCCAAACGGCACCCTATTCAGTTATATAGTGAACTACTTGTACCCCGGTCAACAGTAGAGCACTATACACTGTAGGGAATAGAACACCATTTGGACCGTGGGGCAGGTGTCTACAGTCAGGGATCAGGCGACAGAGGGGCCATCGGATTCAGCAGCCCTCCCATTCAACCTTCATTATGCTCTAATTGCTCTCCATTGTGAGGCATGTGAAGGAGGTGTGTGTGAGACAGAAAATGTAAACATGTTTCCCATGCCAATAAAGTCCTTTTGAGATGAAAACCTTTCGCTGAGTGTAGAGCTGGAGGGTATGCTCAACCCCCCTCCACGAAGGAGTTAGCTTTCCCTTTGTGTGTGTGTGTGTGTGTGTGTGTGTGTGTGTGTGTGTGTGTGTGTGTGTGTGTGTGTGTGTGTGTGTGTGTGTGTGTGTGTGTGTGTGTGTGTGTGTGTGTGGGTGTGCATGCGTGTGTTCCTTTCACAATACACTCGTCTCCTAACACCTGCCTGGTCTAACCCGAGACATTGTTCCCCTAGACAGGCTCTTGAAAGACCCAGTCTCATTGTTTCCGGGGGGTTGGGACAGACTCGTGACACACACACACACAGACACACACACTTCGTTATCCGAAATGAACTCAAAGCATCTCCCCTGAGGTGTTGTTGATGAGATTTGTTTGGCTGGGATGACCTCCCTCAGGTGTGTGTGTGTGTGTGTGTGTGTGTGTGTGTGTGTGTGTGTGTGTGTGTGTGTGTGTGTGTGTGTGTGTGTGTGTGTGTGTGTGTGTGTGTGTGTGTGTGGTGGAAACAATTCAGTTTCTTCTTTTTAACATATCTTCTATATGTAGTGTGTAGCTCATCGGAAAAGAATGGGTTTGTTATATTTGATTTATATTCTAGAGTATTCATACAATGTCAACTTGGTTTGTGTTACCGTGTTTGTGTGTTACCGTGTTTGTGCGTTACCGTGTTTTTGTGTTACCGTGTTTGTGTGTTACCGTGTTTTTGTGTTACCGTGTTTGTGCGTTACCGTGTTTGTGTTTGTGTGTTACTGTGTTTGTGTGTTTGTGTGTTACCGTGTTTGTGTGTTACCGTGTTTGTGTGTTACCGTGTTTGTGTGTTACCGTGTTTGTGTGTTACCGTGTTTGTGTGTTACCGTGTTTGTGCGTTACCGTTTTTGTGCGTTACCGTGTTTGTGCGTTACCGTGTTTGTGTTTGTGTGTTACTGTGTTTGTGTGTTTGTGTGTTACCGTGTTTGTGCGTTACCGTGTTTTTGTGTTACCGTGTTTGTGTTTGTGTGTGTGTGTGTGTGTTACTGTGTTTGTGTGTTTGTGTGTTACCGTGTTTGTGTGTTTGTGTGTTTGTGTGTTACCGTGTTTGTGTGTTACCGTGTTTGTGTGTTACCGTGTTTGTGTGTTTGTGTGTTTGTGTGTTACCGTGTTTGTGTGTTACCGTGTTTGTGTGTTACCGTGTTTGTGTGTTACCGTGTTTGTGTGTTACCGTGTTTGTGCGTTACCGTTTTTGTGCGTTACCGTGTTTGTGTTTGTGTGTTACTGTGTTTGTGTGTTTGTGTGTTACCGTGTTTGTGCGTTACCGTGTTTTTGTGTTACCGTGTTTGTGTTTGTGTGTGTGTGTGTGTGTGTTACTGTGTTTGTGTGTTTGTTGCGTTACTGTGTTTGTGTGTTACCGTGTTTGTGTGTTACCGTGTTTGTGCGTTACCGTGTTTGTGCGTTACCGTGTTTGTGTGTTACCGTGTTTGTGCGTTACTGTGTTTGTGTGTTACCGTGTTTGTGTGTTACCGTGTTTGTGTGTTACCGTGTTTGTGCGTTACCGTGTTTGTGTGTTACTGTGTTTGTGTGTTACCGTGTTTGTGCGTTACCGTGTTTGTGCGTTACCGTGTTTGTGCGTTACCGTGTTTGTGTGTTACCGTGTTTGTGTGTTACCGTGTTTTTGTGTTACCGTGTTTGTGTGTTACCGTGTTTGTGTGTTACCGTGTTTGTGCGTTACCGTGTTTGTGCGTTACTGTGTGTTTGTGTGTTACCGTGTTTGTGCGTTACCGTGTTTGTGTGTTACCGTGTTTGTGTGTTACCGTGTTTGTGCGTTACCGTGTTTGTGCGTTACTGTGTGTTTGTGTGTTACCGTGTTTGTGTGTTACCGTGTTTGTGCGTTACTGTGTTTTTGTGTTACCGTGTTTGTGCGTTACTGTGTTTGTGTGTTACTGTGTGTGTTACCGTGTTTGTGTGTTACCGTGTTTTTGTGTTACCGTGTTTGTGCGTTACTGTGTTTGTGTGTTACTGTGTGTGTTACCGTGTTTTTGTGTTACCGTGTTTGTGTGTTACCGTGTTTGTGCGTTACTGTGTTTGTGTGTTACCGTGTTACCGTGTTTGTGTGTTACCGTGTTTTTGTGTTACCGTGTTTGTCACCTGGTGATGTGAGTGGGAGGGAGTGAACTAGACAGCTGTGTGGGACGGGGGACCTTGCAGCCTGAAATAAACAAGGGGCCTTTGACTGCCTGTCTGTCCTGCCTGCAGAGATTAATGGGTGTCTAAAGAGACCCAGAGCCGTGGCAGAGACACCTCGGCCTGGAATGTGCCTTTTATAAATGGAATGGAGGAGCAGAGCAGATAGAGCTGGAAGGGAAGAAGAGAGAGAGAGAGAGAGAGAGAGAGAGAGAGAGAGAGAGAGAGAGAGAGAGAGAGAGAGAGAGAGAGAGAGAGAGAGAGAGAGAGAGAGAGAGCGAGAGAGAGAGAGAGAGAGAGAGAGAGAGAGAGAGAGAGAGAGAGAGAGACTGGCTAAAATCCAGGAAACAAGCATTATCCCTATTCTCAAAAGGCAGCCATTTTGATTGTGAGACCACTCGTTCTGTCTACAAAGTGTGAACCCTGTGACCCCAGTCTGTAGATGTTGGGGGATCTAGAAGAACTTTCTAGCAGTCAACTACTAGTTTACTTGTACTAGCAATGATTTGGTAGATAGCAGTTATTTATGTGTGTGTGGAAAGTTTAAAAATCCAAATTAAACATCATAATAATAGACTTCAAATAGCAGCAAGTAAACAGATCTGAGTCTGATCACCAAGCTGATTGTAGAATACATTGAGAAAACTTATTTGGAAAAAATTCTGCGAAGAATAGCTTGTTTCTCCAGTACTGTAACAGTGACATCATTTATATGGTTGTTGCTCGGTAAATCACCGGGAAGGAGCCATTGATCTGGGGAGGCTGTTGACATGGGAGGCTGTGATCTGGGGAGGCTGTGATCTGGGGAGGCTGTGATCTGGGGAGGCTGTTGACATGGGAGGCTGTGATCTGGGGAGGCTGTTGACATGGACGGTGTGATCTGGGGAGGCTGTTGACATGGACGGTGTGATCTGGGGAGGCTGTTGACATGAACGGTGTGATCTGGGGAGGCTGTTGACATGGACGGTGTGATCTGGGGAGGCGGTTGACATGGACGGTGTGATCTGGGGAGGCGGTTGACATGGACGGTGTGATCTGGGGAGGCTGTTGACATGAACGGTGTGATCTGGGGAGGCTGTTGACATGGACGGTGTGATCTGGGGAGGCGGTTGACATGGACGGTGTGATCTGGGGAGGCTGTTGACATGGACGCTGTGATCTGGGGAGGCTGTTGACATGGACGGTGTGATCTGGGGAGGCGGTTGACATGGACGGTGTGATCTGGGGAGGCTGTTGACATGGACGCTGTGATCTGGGGAGGCTGTTGACATGGGAGGCTGTGATCTGGGGAGGCTGTTGACATGGACGGTGTGATCTGGGGAGGCGGTTGACATGGACGGTGTGATCTGGGGAGGCGGTTGACATGGACGGTGTGATCTGGGGAGGCTGTTGACATGGACGGTGTGATCTGGGGAGGCGGTTGACATGGACGCTGTGATCTGGGGAGGCGGTTGACATGGACGGTGTGATCTGGGGAGGCGGTTGACATGGACGCTGTGATCTGGGGAGGCGGTTGACATGGACGGTGTGATCTGGGGAGGCTGTTGACATGGGAGGCTGTGATCTGGGGAGGCTGTGATCTGGGGAGGCTGTTGACATGGGAGGCTGTGATCTGGGGAGGCGGTTGACATGGGAGGCTGTGATCTGGGGAGGCTGTTGACATGGACAGTGTGACGTGGGAAGGCTGTTGACATGGACGCTGTGATCTGGGGAGGCTGTTGACGTGGACGGTGTGATCTGGGGAGGCTGTTGACATGGGAGGCTGTGATCTGGGGAGGCTGTTGACATGGGAGGCTGTGATCTGGGGAGGCGGTTGACATGGGAGGCTGTGATCTGGGGAGGCTGTTGACATGGGACGCTGTGATCTGGGGAGGCGGTTGACATGGGAGGCTGTGATCTGGGGAGGCTGTTGACATGGACGCTGTGATCTGGGGAGGCTGTGATCTGGGGAGGCTGTGATCTGGGGAGGCTGTTGACATGGGAGGCTATGATCTGGGGAGGCGGTTGACATGGGAGGCTGTGATCTGGGGAGGCTGTTGACATGGGAGGCTGTGATCTGGGGAGGCTGTTGACATGGACGCTGTGATCTGGGGAGGCTGTGATCTGGGGAGGCTGTTGACATGGGAGGCTGTGATCTGGGGAGGCGGTTGACATGGGAGGCTATGATCTGGGGAGGCTGTTGACATGGGAGGCTGTGATCTGGGGAGGCTGTTGACATGGGAGGCTGTGATCTGGGGAGGCTGTGATCTGGGGAGGCTGTGATCTGGGGAGGCTGTTGACATGGGAGGCTATGATCTGGGGAGGCGGTTGACATGGGAGGCTGTGATCTGGGGAGGCTGTTGACATGGGAGGCTGTGATCTGGGGAGGCTGTTGACATGGACGCTGTGATCTGGGGAGGCTGTGATCTGGGGAGGCTGTTGACATGGGAGGCTGTGATCTGGGGAGGCTGTTGACATGGGAGGCTGTGATCTGGGGAGGCGGTTGACATGGGAGGCTGTGATCTGGGGAGGCTGTTGACATGGGAGGCTGTGATCTGGGGAGGCTGTTGACATGGACGGTGTGACGTGGGAAGGCTGTTGACATGGACGCTGTGATCTGGGGAGGCTGTTGACGTGGACGGTGTGATCTGGGGAGGCGGTTGACATGGACGCTGTGATCTGGGGAGGCTGTTGACATGGACGGTGTGATCTGGGGAGGCGGTTGACATGGACGGTGTGATCTGGGGAGGCGGTTGACATGGACGGTGTGATCTGGGGAGGCGGTTGACATGGACGGTGTGATCTGGGGAGGCTGTGATCTGGGGAGGCTGTTGACATGGACGGTGTGATCTGGGGAGGCTGTGATCTGGGGAGGCTGTTGACATGGACGGTGTGATCTGGGGAGGTTGTTGACGTGGACGGTGTGATCTGGGGAAGCGGTTGCCATGGACGGTGTGATCTGGGGAGGCTGTTGACATGGACGGTGTGATCTGGGGAGTCTGTTGACATGGACGGTGTGATCTGGGGAGGCTGTTGACATGGACGGTGTGATCTGGGGAGGCTGTGATCTGGGGAGGCGGTTGACATGGACGGTGTGATCTGGGGAGGCTGTTGACATGGACGGTGTGATCTGGGGAGGCTGTTGACATGGACGGTGTGATCTGGGGAGGCGGTTGACATGGACGGTGTGATCTGGGGAGGCTGTTGACATGGACGGTGTGATCTGGGGAGGCTGTTGACATGGACGCTGTGATCTGGGGAGGCGGTTGACATGGACAGTGTGATCTGGGGAGGCTGTTGACATGGACGGTGTGATCTGGGGAGGCGGTTGACATGGACGGTGTGATCTGGGGAGGCTGTTGACATGGACAGTGTGATCTGGGGAGGCTGTTGACATGGACGGTGTGATCTGGGGAGGCTGTTGACATGGACGGTGTGATCTGGGGAGGCGGTTGACATGGACGGTGTGATCTGGGGAGGCGGTTGACATGGACGGTGTGATCTGGGGAGGCGGTTGACATGGACGGTGTGATCTGGGGAGGCGGTTGACATGGACGCTGTGATCTGGGGAGGCTGTTGACATGGACGCTGTGATCTGGGGAGGCTGTTGACATGGACGCTGTGATCTGGGGAGGCGGTTGACATGGACGGTGTGATCTGGGGAGGCTGTTGACATGGGAGGCTGTGATCTGGGGAGGCTGTTGACATGGACGGTGTGATCTGGGGAGGCTGTTGACATGGACGCTGTGATCTGGGGAGGCTGTTGACATGGACGGTGTGATCTGGGGAGGCTGTTGACATGGACGGTGTGATCTGGGGAGGCTGTTGACATGGACGGTGTGATCTGGGGAGGCTGTTGACATGGACGCTGTGATCTGGGGAGGCTGTTGACATGGGAGGCTGTGATCTGGGGAGGCTGTTGACATGGACGGTGTGATCTGGGGAGGCTGTTGACATGGACGGTGTGATCTGGGGAGGCTGTTGACATGGACGCTGTGATCTGGGGAGGCTGTTGACATGGACGGTGTGATCTGGGGAGGCGGTTGACATGGACGGTGTGATCTGGGGAGGCGGTTGACATGGACGGTGTGATCTGGGGAGGCGGTTGACATGGACGGTGTGATCTGGGGAGGCGGTTGACATGGACGGTGTGATCTGGGGAGGCTGTGATCTGGGGAGGCTGTTGACATGGACGGTGTGATCTGGGGAGGTTGTTGACGTGGACGGTGTGATCTGGGGAAGCGGTTGCCATGGACGGTGTGATCTGGGGAGGCTGTTGACATGGACGGTGTAATCTGGGGAGGCGGTTGACATGGACGGTGTGATCTGGGGAGGCGGTTGACATGGACGGTGTGATCTACCAGAATGGAAACAGAGCATAAGGACTGTTGCTTCATTTATCAGGAACTCTGTTACTTTCTGTTTACTGGACATGTTGATGGAGACACTAAGGCGCGGCTTATTGCAGTGTTTCTAATCTAAAGTTTAAGGGTTTTCATTATTATTTACTGTTTCGGTATTTCTAGAACAGAGGGAACGGGAAAAACCCTGATGAAAGCTACGGGGCCCAAACACGTTGGTTTTACTTTTAACAATAAACTGAAAACATTGAATAACTTCCAGTGTCCTCCAAGAGCTGCTGGCTTCTAGAGGGTTTTCTAGTGCAGGGTTTCTCAAACTATGGGTCGGGACCCAAACTATGGGTCGGGACCCAAAGTGGGACCTGGGCATGTGAGAAGTGGGTCGCGAGTTATGAGAATACGGCGCTCAATATTAGGAAGGTGTTCTTAATGTTTGGTATAACTCAGTGTATATTCACACACATTTTGATTTGGGTTGTTGGAGGACAGTACACTTCTCATTTGGGTCGTTGGAGGACAGTACACTTCTCATTTGGGTCGTCGGAGGACAGTACACTTCTCATTTGGGTCGTCGGAGGACAGTACACTTCTCATTTGGGTCGTCGGAGGACAGTACACTTCTCATTTGGCTCGTCGGAGGACAGTACACTTCTCATTTGGCTCGTCGGAGGACAGTACACTTCTCATTTGGGTCGTCGGAGGACAGTACACTTCTCATTTGGGTCGTCGGAGGACAGTACACTTTTCATTTGGCTCGTTGGAGGACAGTACACTTCTCATTTGGGTCGTCGGAGGACAGTACACTTTTCATTTGGCTCGTCGGAGGACAGTACACTTCTCATTTGGCTCGTTGGAGGACAGTACACTTTTCATTTGGCTCGTTGGAGGACAGTACACTTCTCATTTGGGTCGTCGGAGGACAGTACACTTCTCATTTGGCTCGTCGGAGGACAGTACACTTCTCATTTGGCTCGTCGGAGGACAGTACACTTCTCATTTGGCTCGTCGGAGGACAGTACACTTCTCATTTGGCTCGTCGGAGGACAGTACACTTCTCATTTGGCTCGTCGGAGGACAGTACACTTCTCATTTGGCTCGTCGGAGGACAGTACACTTCTCATTTGGCTCGTCGGAGGACAGTACACTTCTCATTTGGCTCGTCGGAGGACAGTACACTTCTCATTTGGCTCGTCGGAGGACAGTACACTTCTCATTTGGCTCGTCGGAGGACAGTACACTTCTCATTTGGCTCGTCGGAGGACAGTACACTTCTCATTTGGCTCGTTGGAGGACAGTACACTTTTCATTTGGCTCGTTGGAGGACAGTACACTTCTCATTTGGGTCGTTGGAGGACAGTACACTTCTCATTTGGGTCGTTTGGAGGACAGTACACTTCTCATTTGGGTCGTCGGAGGACAGTACACTTCTCATTTGGGTCGTTGGAGGACAGTACACTTCTCATTTGGGTCGTTGGAGGACAGTACACTATATTGAGTCAACCCGGCCCCGCCACATGAGTCCATTAAAACAGCTCATATTGCTGATAAGAAACAAGAAGAAAATTCTGTATACACGGGTGTATTTGAATGCGGAATCGGTCAGAAAACACACCTCCAAGACTGAAATCTGTTTTTTTCTAATGAGCAACAGAAAAAACAACGTATTCAGTGGCTTTTTAACCAGCCGACAATGACACAAAGGTCATTTGTCTTTTAAAGGCCCAGTGCAGTCCAAAATGATTTTCCTGTATGAGGTTGGAATAATGCTGTGAAATTGTGAAAATAAGGATCATGTCCCTTTAAGTGTAAGAGCTGTTTGAAAAGAGTTTTGGCCTTCCCTTTGTGACATCACCAGGCGGTAAATTAATGAATAGACCAATAAGAAAGAGAGTTCCAAACCTCTATTCCAATAACAGGTCATTTTCTTGCTTGAGAAATTGCTCTTTGCTAAAAAATATTAAGATTAAGATCATTTATTTTTGCCCGTTTTAATTGGAAACAATCATAGTTGGGTACATAACTTTAACCCAGAAATGATTTGATATTGAGATTTAAAAAAATGGCTGCATTGGTCCTTTTAAACAATCTATTTATTTTATAATATCAACATTTTCTGCAGTCTATGAAAAGTGAGTTCCAGACTGATCTGTGAGCTCCAGACTGATCTGTGAGTTCCAGACTGATCTGTGAGTTCCAGACTGATCTGTGAGCTCCAGACTGATCTGTGAGTTCCAGACTGATCTGTGAGTTCCAGACTGATCTGTGAGCTCCAGACTGATCTGTGAGCTCCAGACTGATCTTTGCGTTCCAGACTGATCTGTGAGTTCCAGACTGATCTGTGAGTTCCAGACTGATCTGTGAACTCCAGACTGATCTGTGAGTTCCAGACTGATCTGTGAGCTCCAGACTGATCTGTGAGTTCCAGACTGATCTGTGAGTTCCAGACTGATCTGTGAGTTCCAGACTGATCTGTGAGCTCCAGATTGAAACGCAGTAACATTCGAGTCATTTCTGGGAGACATTCCTGTGTTCTTCTTCCCTTCTCAATCTTCTCACCTCTCCCTAGTTACAGTGCAACAACCTGGCCCTTGAGTAAGGCACTGGGGCCCTTAACCCCTAAAAACTGCTCCACGAGCACCATGAAATGGCTGCCCTCTCCTCCAATCGGTTCAACCTCTGTGTGTCTTTTGGTGGGGTAGGGATGAAGTGAACCTACAGTTGGTCATTAAAGTAATTCTCTCTCTCTCTCTCTCTCTCTCTCTCTCTCTCTCTCTCTCTCTCTCTCTCTCTCTCTCTCTCTCTCTCTCTCTCTCTCTCTCTCTCTCTCTCTCTCTCTCTCTCTCTCTCTCTCTCTCTCTCTCTCTCTCTCTCTCTCTCTCTCTCTCTGTATCTCTCTCTCTGTATCTCTCTCTCTCTCTCTCTGTATCTCTCTCTGTATCTCTCTCTCTGTATCTCTCTGTATCTCTCTGTATCTCTCTCTCTCTGTATCTCTCTCTCTCTCTTTCTCAATTCAATTCGCTGTCCCTCAACTTATGGCAGGCAGCAATGTAGTGCGCTGCCAACCCACAGCTCTCTGCGTCCTCCCCCAACAGGACGGGTAGCCTATCCTTGAATAAGGGTTTCAAATTTGGGGAAATTACACTCTCTAATTGTTTTATATTTTTTTACATTTTGTCAGGAAATGCAGCTCCGTCTCAGGTTCTGCTGTGGTACAGTGGTTGCACAGCCTTTCCTCTACAGGGAGCCAGGTTTTCCTGTGTCTACCCTTCTGGCAAGGCTGTGCTCACTGAGCCTGTACTTTGTCAAGGTTTTTCTAAGGTTTTGATCAGTAACCATGGTCAAATATTTAGCCACAGTGTACTGTTGATTTAGGGCCAGATAGCACTGCATTTTGCTTTGTGTTTGTGCTTGTGTTTCCCAATAAGCAATGTAGTTTTGTTTTGACTGTGTTGTAATTTGGTTTATTCTGATTGATTGGATGTTCTGGTCCTGAGTTTTCAGTGTGTTAGTAGAACAGGTTTGTGAACTCAGCCCCAGGACCAGCTGGATGAGGGGACTCTTTTCTTTGCTCAGCTCTTGGCATTGCAGGGCTTGGTAATGATATGAGAGGGGGTCACTGTATTTTAGATGTTTCCAAAACTTAATTGCTCTTTTTTTAGTTTTTATTATTAGTGGATATTGGCCTAATTCTGCCCTGCATGCATTATTTGTAGTTTTCCTCTGGACATGTAGGAGAATCTTACAGAACCCTGCATGCAGGGTTTCAATGGGGTGTTTGTCCCATTTGATGAAATCTTGTTTTGCAAGTGGACCCCACACCTCGCTGCCATAAAGTGCAATTGGTTCAATGACATATTCAATTAGTTTTAGCCAAATTTTAATAGGTATTTCAATTTGAATTTGCTTTTTAATGGCGTAGAAAACCCTGCGTGCTTTCTCTCTCAGTTCATTCACTGCCTCATTAAGGTGTCCTGTTGAGCTTTTTTTAAACCTAAGTAATTGTAGTGTGTGCAGTACTCTATATATTTTGTACCAATTGAGAACTTTGGTCTAATTCCCTGAGATCTGGATCTTCTCTGGAAAATCATTATTTTAGTATTTTTGGGGTTTACTGCCAGGGCCCAGGTCTGGCAGTACTGCTCTAGCAGGTCCAGGCTCTGCTGTAGGCCATGTGCTGTGGGTGACAGCAGGCATAGGTCATCTGCGAAGAGTAGACATTTAACTTCTGAATTGTGGAGACTAACACCAGGGGCTGAGGATTTTTCTAGAATAGTGGCCAATTAATTAATGTAAATATTGAAGAGTGCAGGGCTCAGATTACAACCCTAGCGAAGGCCCCGCCCCTGGTTAAAGAATTCTGTTCTTTTCTTGCCAATTTTAATTCTTGCACGTATTGCCAGTATACATTGATTTAATTGTGTCATATGTTTTACCCTCTACACCACTTTCAATGACTTTGTAGAACAGTCCTGTATGCCAAATAGAATCAAATGCTTTTTGGAAGTCGATAAAGCAAGCGTATATTTTGGTATTATTTTGGTGGACATGTTTATCTATCAGGGTGTGTAGGGTGTAAATATGACCAGTCGTGCGATGTTTCGGTATAAATCCAATTTGGCTTTTACTCAAGACATTGTGCTTATTAAGGAAGTTTAGAACTCTTACATGTATAATACTACAGAAAACCTTCCCCAGGTTACTGTTCACACAAATGCCTCTGTAATTGTTAGGGTCAAATTTGTCTCCGTTTTTAAAGATTGGGGTTATGAGTCCTTGATTCCAGATGTCAGGGAAATAACTGACACTCAGGATCAAATTAAACAGTTTTAATATAGCCAATTGAAATTGTGCACTAGTGAGTTTGAGCATCTCATTTAGGATGCCATCAGGTCCGCATGCCTTTTTAAATTTGAGAGCCTGAAGTTTCTTATAGAGCTCCTGGTCAGTAATTGGGGAGTCCAGTGGATTTTGATTGTCCTTTATAGCTTTTTCTAATTCATTCAACTGCTCATGTATTTGGCGTTGTTCTACGTTTGTGTCAATTTGAACGGTGTTGTAGAGCGTTTTAAAATGGGTCGTCCGTATGTCACCGTTTTGTATCGCTAATTCCTCTCTCTCTCTGTCTTTCTCTCTCTCTCTCTCTTTCTTTCTCTCTCTCTCCCTCCCCCTCTCCCTCCCTCTCCCCTCCAGTCCCAGTATACCAACCTGGGGTTGCTGAACAGCATGGATCAGAACATCCAAAATGGCGGCTCTACCTCCACCAGTCCCTACAACAACGACCATGTCCAGAACAGCGTGTCAGCTCCTTCACCCTACGCCCAGCCCAGCTCCACCTTCGACGCCATGTCCCCCTCCCCAACTATCCCCTCCAACACAGACTACGCTGGGACACACACCTTCGACGTCTCCTTCCAACAGTCCTCCACAGCCAAGTCTGCCACCTGGACGGTAAGAGTTATATTTTAAAGTGCATTTCACATGGATCTCACTTTACAAATTCCCAAAACATACAGTAGAACCAGTCACAATGTTATCCTATCAATGGCATATTTTGTTTTGGGGGAGGGGGGGGGAGGGGGGGGGAGCATTTGTTTATCATCCAAGTGAATAATGCATATATAAAAACAATTGTCAGCTGACTAAACATGATTTAAATGAATTATTATTTGAAATTGGATAAGCAGAAGTCAGATGTCTGAGATGTGGTTGATTGATGTGTTCTATCATGGGAACCCTCCAAGGTTAATTTATGAGTCAGCTGGATCCTCCAGTGAGGTCTGGGGGTCATGTGAAAACATCATATTCACCTGGATTAAAGGTTGAATCTGTAAAAAAAAGTGTAATAGTTGTATCAAGCCAATCAGTGCTCCAGGCTGTTTTGTAATGCACAATACATCAAACGCTCTCCGTTGCACAACTCTGTCTGGTGGGGGGGAAAGTTGGTCTACCTCATCTCATGACACACGATGAGAACCTCAGCCATGACAGTTGGTACAAACTCAACTTTTAGGTCTATTCCAGGTGTTTACTCCTCTAGAATAACAACTTCCCACAGCCTGGACTCCTAGTGTTTTTCTCAGAGCCATGACAGTTCAGTTGTAACAGGATAGAGATCATTGTGTATCTTTTAATAAATTAACAACCCTAACTCAAGGCACATGCTCACGTCTGGATCCTCCAGAATGACAGTGGTACATTATCATGTCTGGATCCTCCAGAATGACAGTGGTACATTATCATTTCTGGATCCTCCAGAATGACAGTGGTACATTATCATGTCTGAATCCTCCAGAATGACAGTGGTACATTATCATGTCTGGATACTCCAGAATGACAGTGGTACATTATCATGTCTGGATACTCCAGAATGACAGTGGTACATTCTCATGTCAGTCTATAGGACTCTTCCCCCCTCCTTTTGATCTCTTCTGACTCACAGCTGATTCGGAGAGGATTTCAGAGTGGTATTTTTCACAGGGAAAAAAGGGTAACTTCTTCCCAGGTGTGTTGTCTGTCTGTCTGTCTGTCTGTCTGTCTGTCTGTCTGTCTGTCTGTCTGTCTGTCTGTCTGTCTGTCTGTCTGTCTGTCTGTCTGTCTGTCTGTCTGTCTGTCTGTCTGTCTGTCTGTCTGTCTGTCTGTCTGTCTGTCTGTCTGTCTGTCTGTCTGTCTGTCGGTGCAGCTTGATGTCACCACTCACCGTGTACTGATGTCTCAGCAGCAGACTGACAGAACCAGCTCTTCTAGCTCTGCTCTGCCTGGCAGCTCTGCCCTGCCTGGCAGCTCTACTCTACCTGGCAGCTTTGCTCTGCCTGGCAGCTCTGCTCTACTCTACTCTGCCTGGCAGCTCTGCTCTACTCTGCCTGGCAGCTCTGCTCTACTCTGCCTGGCAGCTCTACTCTACTCTACTCTGCCTGGAAGCTCTGCTCTACTCTGCCTGGCAGCTCTGCTCTACTCTCCTCTGCCTGGCAGCTCTGCTCTGCTCTACTCTGCCTGGCAGCTCTGCTCTACTCTGCCTGGCAGCTCTGCTCTACTCTGCCTGGCAGCTCTGCTCTGCTCTACTCTGCCTGGCAGCTCTGCTCTACTCTACTCTGCCTGGCAGCTCTACTCTGCCTGGCAGCTCTGCTCTACTCTACTCTGCCTGGCAGCTCTGCTCTACTCTGCCTGACTCTGCTTGGCAGCTCTGCTCTACTCTGCCTGGCAGCTCTGCTCTACTCTACTCTGCCTGGCAGCTCTACTCTACTCCACTCTGCCTGGCAGCTCTGCTCTGCTCTACTCTGCCTGGCAGCTCTGCTCTGCTCTACTCTGCCTGGCAGCTCTACTCTGCCCTACGCTGCCTGGCAGCTCTGCTCTGCTCTACTCTGCCTGGCAGCTCTACTCTACTCCACTCTGCCTGGCAGCTCTGCTCTACTCTGCCTGGCAGCTCTACTCTGCCCTACGCTGCCTGGCAGCTCTACTCTGCCCTACTCTGCCTGGCAGCTCTGCTCTACTCTACTCTGCCTGGCAGCTCAGCTCTGCTCTACTCTGCCTGGCAGCTCTGCCTGACAGGTCTACTCTGCAGTGCTTTGTCATTATTTTCTATCATTATGTGACAGTTCTGTAGTGACAGCTGTTGCTTCAGAGCCCCAGCTGCACACAGCTTGTTTGTGTAGTTACGGTTTGCTGATTCCGTGACCATCTGCACTGACTCCATGACCATCTGTACTGACTCCATGGCCATCCGTTCTGACTCCGTGACCATCCGTTCTGACTCCATGACCATCTGTACTGACTCCATGGCCATCCGTTCTGACTCCATGACCATCTGTACTGACTCCATGGCCATCCGTTCTGACTCCATGACCATCTGTTCTGACTCCATGACCATCCGTTCTGACTCCATGACCATCTGTTCTGACTCCATGACCATCCGTTCTGACTCCATGACCATCTGTACTGACTCCATGACCATCCGTTCTGACTCCTTGACCATCTGTAATGACTCCATGGCCATCTGCTCTGACTCCATGACCATCTGTACTGACTCCGTGACCATCTGTTCTGACTCCATGACCATCTGTACTGACTCCATGACCATCTGTACTGACTCCATGGCCATCTGCTCTGACTCCATGACCATCTGTAATGACTCCATGGCCATCTGCTCTGACTCCATGACCATCTGTACTGACTCCATGACCATCCGTTCTGACTCCATGACCATCTGTACTGACTCCATGGCCATCCGTTCTGACTCCATGACCATCTGTACTGACTCCATGGCCATCCGTTCTGACTCCATGGCCATCTGTACTGACTCCATGGCCATCCGTTCTGACTCCATGACCATCTGTTCTGACTCCATGACCATCCGTTCTGACTCCATGACCATCTGTTCTGACTCCATGACCATCCGTTCTGACTCCATGACCATCTGTACTGACTCCATGACCATCCGTTCTGACTCCTTGACCATCTGTAATGACTCCATGGCCATCTGCTCTGACTCCATGACCATCTGTACTGACTCCGTGACCATCTGTTCTGACTCCATGACCATCTGTACTGACTCCATGACCATCTGTACTGACTCCATGGCCATCTGCTCTGACTCCATGACCATCTGTAATGACTCCATGGCCATCTGCTCTGACTCCATGACCATCTGTACTGACTCCATGACCATCCGTTCTGACTCCATGACCATCTGTAATGACTCCATGGCCATCTGCTCTGACTCCATGACCATCTGTACTGACTCCGTGACCATCTGTTCTGACTCCGTGACCATCTGTACTGACTCCATGGCCATCTGCTCTGACTCCATGACCATCTGTACTGACTCCATGACCATCTGTACTGACTCCATGACCATCTGCACTGACTCCATGACCATCTGTACTGACTCCATGACCATCCGTACTGACTCCATCTTTACTTACTCCAATGCCGTGTCATGCCTTGTACCATTGTGTAAAACCAAAAGCAAAGAGCACCCCACCTAGCGGTCACAATAGTTAGCTACCCATCTAAGCTGCTCCATATCTCACCTGTGGATGAATGGATTTAATCGTTTTACATATAGGCTCTTTTACATCAAGTGTTGGGATCTCTTGTGAAATCATAATATTCATGGGAAACTATGTGGCTGAACCAGTCTCACGTGGTCCTATTCAACTGTAGTACGGGAATTGATTTTGGACCATTATGGTCCAGGTAAGCCATCAATCTCCAGATTTGGCAGACGGGAGAGGAAGGAGTGTTATAGAACCTGAGGTATCGTTGCCTAAATATCAACCAACGGTCATGTCTCAGAGTAAACAGGCGGGATTCTGGCAGTAATCTGGGGCCATCTCAGCCAGCTCATTGGCTACGACGACTGTGGGATAGTGACATTTACTAAATTCCCACACTTCCTGTCTCTCTCATCTTCACAGCGCAGAAAACAAAAGTGTCTGTCTGATGTGCAGTTGGTTGTCTGATGGGAAGAGTAAGAGGGTGGGAATTGTGGAGACACGCCCCAAACCTTGTTCTAGACTCTGGATCAGGCACCGTGTCTTCATAAACCCACTAAGGGCTCTATTTTAACAAACATAACCAAAAATAAATCTAATTTGGTAAATCTTAGGGCTGGCGGCAGTGCTCTATGTCCAGGGGTGTGTTAAGACAAACTTTTGCTATTTTCACAACCAGAATTCTGGGCGCAGTAGCTGGAAGTGGAGCGAAAAGGGCTGGGGTTTGATGAATAAACAAGTTGAAAGTGTCATGGCTTGACCCCCCTCATTGGCCAATCAGAACGTGCTCCATGGCTAATTATGTGGCTGCATCAAGTTGTGTATTTACGGTCTTTTATGTACTGCATTGGGCATCTACTCCAACGTGAATGTTAGTCCGTTATGGCCTCGTTCGTTAAATAGCCCACAGAACCAAAATAATCAAATGTAGGCCTAGCCCATCGTTACCGCTAAGACTTGCTTTTCGTTGGTCTTAAATCTCCCACTATGCGCTGCATGAAATCACTTTTGCACTTTGTTTTTTAAGGACACACCTCAAATATTGCCACCCCTCCCACTTCAGTGCGAGCGAGCTATTAGACAGGTAAATCGCTGAACCGCATTGGATGGAAAATGGCAGAGCGCCAGTTTTTTACATGCTGATATTGCAAACTGAAGTGAGTTTGGCATTTCCGCTGCCGTAGCGCCAGACAAAAATAAAGATCCTCAGAGTAATATTGGTTTATCTGATGGTATGGTCTGAGCTCATCATGAGGAAGTTTAAGCAATATTTAACGCTTAGGCTACCTTACATACACAACAGGATGGATTTCAGGACTGGTAACCAATGGTTTACAACGCGTCTTTTATCGTACAAACACTACGTCAGCATTCCACTGCACTCAATAATTAGTAGACAAACCCTCCATGCTGTTGTTTTGTAGTGGTATCACTATGTCCTCTGTAGAAATAGTAATTTATTCATTACCACTAGTGGGCTAATGGTTGGTTGAAGACATACCAAAATATCTGACCGACAGAGCTGACCGAAAGAGCGTTGTCTCTATAATGACCGGGCCAGTCTGATGGAGATGTGGTGATAGTAGTATGGGTCTCAGTCTGAGGGCTCTACAGCTTCCCCTTTAAGCTCCTGGAAGCTACACAGAATGGCTAGACTAGCTCAGTCACTGGCCTGATGGCCTTATGGCACAGGGCCACTGTAGGCGTCGCCACACCAGCTTTAGTCTGCACACAGAGCTGCTAATGCTCCCTTTTGATGGGCTGGCTGTGTGTCTCTGTGGGTTCTTACAATGGGGACTTAGTGCACACTGTGTGTTCTGTCTCTGTGGGATCATGGAACCCAAAAGGGTTCTAAAAGGGTTTTACCTGGAACCAAAAAGGGTTCTTCAAAGGGTTCTCCTATGAGGACAGCTGAAGAACCCTTTTTAACATCCTAGATTGCACATTTTCTTCTTTGAGTATAGGCTAGTAGCTGGGCTAGCTAGTAGCCAATCTAAATGAGTGTAGGGTAGTAGCTGGGCTAGCTAGTAGCCACTCTAAATGAGTGTAGGTTAGTAGCTGGGCTAGCTAGTAGCCACTCTAAATGAGTGTAGGCTAGTAGCTGGGCTAGTTAGTAGCCACTCTAAATGAGTGTAGGTTAGTAGCTGGGCTAGCTAGTAGCCACTCTAAATGAGTGTAGGCTAGTAGCTGGGCTAGCTAGTAGCCACTCTAAATGAGTGTAGGCTAGTAGCTGGGCTAGCTAGTAGCCACTCTAAATGAGTGTAGGCTAGTAGCTGGGCTAGCTAGTAGCCACTCTAAATGAGTGTAGGGTAGTAGCTGGGCTAGCTAGTAGCCACTCTAAATGAGTGTAGGGTAGTAGCTGGGCTAGCTAGTAGCCACTCTAAATGAGTGTAGGTTAGTAGCTGGGCTAGTTAGTAGCCACTCTAAATGAGTGTAGGCTAGTAGCTGGGCTAGTTAGTAGCCACTCTAAATGAGTGTAGGTTAGTAGCTGGGCTAGCTAGTAGCCACTCTAAATGAGTGTAGGTTAGTAGCTGGGCTAGCTAGTAGCCACTCTAAATGAGTGTAGGCTAGTAGCTGGGCTAGCTAGTAGCCACTCTAAATGAGTGTAGGCTAGTAGCTGGGCTAGCTAGTAGCCACTCTAAATGAGTGTAGGCTAGTAGCTGGGCTAGCTAGTAGCCACTCTAAATGAGTGTAGGCTAGTCGCTGGGCTAGCTAGTAGCCACTCTAAATGAGTGTAGGTTAGTCGCTGGGCTAGCTAGTAGCCACTCTAAATGAGTGTAGGCTAGTCGCTGGGCTAGCTAGTAGCCACTCTAAATGAGTGTAGGCTAGTCGCTGGACTAGCTAGTAGCCACTCTAAATGAGTGTAGGCTAGTTGCTGGGCTAGCTAGTAGCCACTCTAAAATGTGCAGTTTTGTCACACAACACAATGCCACAGATGTCTCAAGTTTTGAGGGAGCGTGCAGTTGGCATCCTGACTGTAGGAATGTCCACCAGAGCTGTTGCCAGAGAATTGAATGTTCATTTTTCTACCATAAGCCCCCTCCAATGTCGTTTTAGAGAATTTGACAGTATGTCCAACCGGTCTTACAACCGCAGACCACGTATAACTACGCCAGCCCAGGACCTCTACATCCGGCTTCTTCACCTGCGGGATCGTCTGAGACCAGCCACCCGGATAGCTGATGAAACTGTGGGTTTGCACAACCAAATAATTACTGCACAAACTGTCAGAAACCCGTCTCAATAAAGCTCATCTGCGTTCTGGTCATCCTCACCAGGGTCTTGACTTGACTGCAGTTCGGCATCATAACCAACTTCAGTGGACAAATGCTCACCTTCGATGGCCAATGGCACGCTGGAGAAATGTGCTCTTCATGGATGAATCCCGGTTTCAACTGTACCGGGCAGATGGCAGACAGTGTGTGTGGCGTTGTTTGGGTGAGCGGTTTGCTGATGTCAACATTGTTGTGAACAGAGCGCCCCATGGTGGAGGTGGGGGTATGGGCAGGCATGAGCTACGGAGAACGAAGACAACTGCATTTTATCAACGGCAATTTGAATCCACAAAGATTACGTGATGAGATCCTTAGGTCCATTCATCTCCTGCCATCACCTCATGTTTTAGCATGACAATGCATGGCCCCAAGTCGCAAGGATCTGTACCAGATTATGTTAGCAGAGCTGGAGCGAGGAGAGGACCACACCCAATGTGTTTCCCAAAGGCTGGAGCGTCGGGCCTGCTCACCCGCTACAATACTGATCCAGTAGTGCTCACTTTACAAGCTCAGGGCATGCCCGGCCAGCATGCCCGTGTGCTGCTATAGCCCCTTACTTTAAAACACACAGGTGCAAAATCAAGGTAACTTACAAAGCTGAGGAGGCCCAAGAGCAAGAGAGGGAGTGTGGTGATGTAGTGTCCACAATTAAAGAATCATGGTGGAATCTGAAAAGACACGCATCCTGAAAGCATGATGGTGTACTTTGTAAACATGAAAACAGAAAGGAACGAGGTGGGTAGCTAGCTAAGTATGTCTTTGTAGCAAATTATTTATAAACAACAACAAAAAATCTAATCTCTTAAAAAAGTTTCTTAAAAATGTTGTTCATTTTTGTTCTATTATCTGCCGGGGCGGCAGGTAGCCAAGTGGTTAGAGCGTTGGATTGAATCCCAGATCTGACAAGGTAAAAATCTGTAGTTCTTCCCCTGAACAAGGCAGTTAACACACTGTTCCCTGGTAGGCCATCATTGTAAATAAGAATATGTTCTTAACTGACTTGCCTAGTTAAATAAAGGGTAAAGAAATCGCGCATGCGTAGCCAAGTGATCATATAGGTCCAGTGAGCGGTTGGGCTGGCTGGGGACACAGCGATTCAGACAGTTAGCAGGCCGGGGCTAATAAGCTAGCAGTTAGCAGACCGGGGATAGCAAGCTAGCAGTTAGCAGACCGGGGCTAACAAGCTAGCAGTTAGTAGGCCGAGGCTAACAAGCTAGCAGTTAGCAGACCGGGGCTAACAAGCTAGCAGTTAGCAGACCGGGGATAGTAAGCTAGCAGTTAGCAGACCGGGGCTAACAAGCTAGCAGTTAGTAGGCCTAGGCTAACAAGCTAGCAGTTAGCAGACCGGGGCTAACAAGCTAGCAGTTAGCAGACTGGGGCTAACAAGCTAGCAGTTAGCAGACCGGGGCTAACAAGCTAGCAGTTAGCAGACCAGGGCTAACAAGCTAGCAGTTAGCAGACCAGGGCTAACAAGCTAGCAGTTAGCAGACCAGGGCTAACAAGCTAGCAGTTAGCAGACCGGGGTTAGCAAGGTAGCAGACCGAGTCTAGCAAGTTAGCAGAAGGACCTTTGGGGGACGTCGCGATGGAGGTAAGTCTGTTTTTGCCTCTTCGTGCGGTGACGTCGATGGAACCCTACTAATCCACGACTGGTCTAAGTAGCTCTAGGTAGCTAGCAGGCCACGGTTATCAGAATGGGCCTTCAGTGGACGTCGCGCCTGAGGGGCCTGTTGGAATCCTCGGGCAGATTATGTCGTTATTCCAGTCGTAGAGGATTGGCAGGTTTCCGTGCTCCGTACCGGCAGTAGAAGGGGTCTGGATATTGTAGCCCAGGAGTGGGCTTCGGTGGTAGCCCAGGAGCCCTAGCCGGGCTAGCTTCAGGCTAAGTGGTACTTGCTCCGGGATGGAAACGCTAGCCCAGGATTGCGGTTAGGTAGTTGCGAAGATCCAGATGAAAATGTTCCGAGTTTGTGGTAGGAATCCAGGGATATGGAGAGAAGAAAAAATAGGTCCGTTATGCTCTGGTTTGAGTCACGTTGTACGAACTGGCGAGAGCTTTCCGAGCTAAAGGTTAGCTGATGACCGCTAGCAATGGTTTGCTAACTGATAGCTGGTAGCTAGTTAGCTGGCTAGCTTCAGTTGAGGGATTCCAGATCCAAAGTACATAGAAATACTTTAGAAGAAAAGCAGATCCACGCCACATTGGGTGAGGCGGGTTGCAGAAGAGTATTTAGAAGTTGAGGTTTAGGAAAATATTTTTAAAAGATATGCGAAGATAGAAAAAGATATATACAAGGGACACGACGGGACAAAGACAAAGACGTCTGACTGATACGCCATCTTGGAGGAGCTAGCTTCATTTGCCTTACCTTGCTAACTTGGCCAATTAAGTAATGTCAGTTGAGTTGAATCAACAAATCACAGCACATATTGACGGGTAGACTTCCTGCTTTGCTCTTCGCAATGGTCGCCTGTTCACCCATTATGTCATAATTGACTTGAATGGGGACGCCCGTTCTATTCATCAGATTTCTATGGCAGCACATGCAGTCAGGAGCGGAGGAGAGGAGAAATTTGCATTCTTTTAAAAAAACGGGCACTAGCGTTAACCAAAATTCCATGACCGTCACAGCCCTAGTTCAATGAGACAAGACAAATACTCTTTTCAGGAAAAGTCAATATAGCTATTTGCCTATTTGCTTTATTTAGCTATGTTGTCTCTGCTACCTTATTAATGGGGTGTCACCATCACCAGTGAGGAATCATTGTTACTTAATGGTTCCCCGCTATTGGGAGGTTGAACAGGGTGAGCTGGTGTTTGTCTATTGGGAGGTTGAACAGGTTGAGGTGGTTCCCCACTATTGGGAGAATGAACAGGGTGAGGTAGTGTTTGTCTATTGGGAGGTTGAACAGGGTGAGGTGGTTCCCCACTATTGGGAGGTTGAACAGGGTGATGTGGTGTTTGTCTATTGAGAGGTTGAACAGGGTGAGGTGGTTCCCCACTATTGGGAGGTTGAACAGGGTGAGATGGTGTTTGTCTATTGGGAGGTTGAACAGGGTGAGGTGGTGTTTGTCTATTGGGAGGTTGAACAGGGTGAGGTGGTGTTGAACAGGGTGAGCTGGTGTTTGTCTATTGAGAGGTTGAACAGGGTGAGGTGGTTCCCCACTATTGGGAGGTTGAACAGGGTGAGGTAGTGTTTGTCTATTGGGAGGTTGAACAGGGTGAGGTGGTGTTTGTCTATTGGGAGGTTGAACAGGGTGAGGTGGTTCCCCACTATTGGGAGGTTGAACAGGGTGAGGTGGTGTTTGTCTATTGGGAGGTTGAACAGGGTGAGGTGGTGTTTGTCTATTGGGAGGTTGAACAGGGTGAGGTGGTGTTGAACAGGGTGAGGTGGTGTTTGTCTATTGGGAGGTTGAACAGGGTGAGGTGGTGTTTGTCTATTGGGAGGTTGAACAGGGTGAGGTGGTGTTGAACAGGGTGAGGTGGTGTTGAACAGGGTGAGGTGGTGTTGAACAGGGTGAGGTGGTGTTGAACAGGGTGAGGTGGTGTTTGTCTATTGGGAGGTTGAACAGCGTCGGGAGGCTGCCTTGTAGCCTCTTTCATAGGTAAGGTTCCTTGCAGGCATGTTAGCAGTCAGTGCATTGTGTAGATATATGATCTAGAGTGGGTGCGTTGTATTCCTGGCAGGCTGATCCGATTCAATAGCAGCCTCAGAGTCCAGATGCTGCCCTGTAGGCAAGGAGCCTTACCTATGAAACAGCCTACAAGGCAGAATCCTGTGTAATGATGTGCGCTGAGAGTCGGGAAGCAAGTTCAGAGAGTGAATACATTAAATAAATGAAACGAACGCGTAACACAAACATCGCACCGACATGGAACAGAAACAGATATAATGTCGACTGGGGAAGAAACAAAAGGGCATGACATATATAGGGAAGGAACCAAAGGGAGTGACATATATAGGGAAGGAACCAAAGGGGAGTGACAAATATAGGGAAGGAACCAAAGGGAGTGACATATATAGGGAAGGAACCAAAGGGAGTGACAAATATAGGGAAGGAACCAAAGGGAGTGACATATATAGGGAAGGAACCAAAGGGGAGGGACATATATAGGGATGGAACCAAAGGGAATGACATATATAGGGAAGGAACCAAAGGGAGTGACAAATATAGGGAAGGAACCAAAGGGAGTGACATATATAGGGAAGGAACCAAAGGGAGTGACAAATATAGGGAAGGAACCAAAGGGAGTGACAAATATAGGGAAGGAACCAAAGGGAGTGACATATATAGGGAAGGAACCAAAGGGGAGTGACATATATAGGGATGGAACCAAAGGGAATGACATATATAGGGAAGGAACCAAAGGGGAGTGACATATATAGGGATGGAACCAAAGGGAATGACATATATAGGGAAGGAACCAAAGGGAGTGACATATATAGGGAAGGAACCAAAGGGAGTGACATATATAGGGAAGGAACCAAAGGGAGTGACATATATAGGGAAGGAACCAAAGGGAGTGACATATATAGGGAGGGAACCAAAGGGGAGTGACATATATAGGGATGGAACCAAAGGGAATGACATATATAGGGAAGGAACCAAAGGGAGTGACATATATAGGGAAGGAACCAAAGGGAGTGACATATATAGGGAAGGAACCAAAGGGAGTGACATATATAGGGAAGGAACCAAAGGGAGTGACATATATAGGGAAGGAACCAAAGGGGAGTGACATATATAGGGATGGAACCAAAGGGAATGACATATATAGGGAAGGAACCAAAGGGAGTGACATATATAGGGAAGGAACCAAAGGGAGTGACAAATATAGGGAAGGAACCAAAGGGAGTGGCATATATAGGGAAGGAACCAAAGGGGAGTGACATATATAGGGAAGGAACCAAAGGGAGTGACATATATAGGGAAGGAACCAAAGGGGAGTGACATATATAGGGAAGGAACCAAAGGGAGTGACATATATAGGGAAGGAACCGAAGGGAGTGACATATATAGGGAAGGAACCAAAGGGAGTGACATATATAGGGAAGGAACCAAAGGGAGTGACATATATAGGGAAGGAACCAAAGGGGAGTGACATATATAGGGATGGAACCAAAGGGAATGACATATATAGGGAAGGAACCAAAGGGAGTGACATATATAGGGAAGGAACCAAAGGGAGTGACAAATATAGGGAAGGAACCAAAGGGAGTGGCATATATAGGGAAGGAACCAAAGGGGAGTGACATATATAGGGAAGGAACCAAAGGGAGCGACATATATAGGGAAGGAACCAAAGGGAGTGACAAACATAGGGAAGGAACCAAAGGGAGTGACATATATAGGGAAGGAACCAAAGGGAGTGACATATATAGGCAAGGAACCAAAGGGAGTGACATATATAGGGAAGGAACCAAAGGGAGTTACATATATAGGGAAGGAACCAAAGGGAGTGACATATATAGGGAAGGAACCAAAGGGAGTGACATATATAGGGAAGGAACCAAAGGGAGTGACATATATAGGGAACGAACCAAAGGGAGTGACATATATAGGGAAGGAACCAAAGGGAGGGACATATATAGGGAAGGAACCAAAGGGAGTGACATATATAGGGAAGGAACCAAAGGGAGGGACATATATAGGGAAGGAACCAAAGGGAGTGGCATATATAGGGAAGGAACCAAAGGGGAGTGACATATATAGGGAAGGAACCAAAGGGAGTGACATATATAGGGAAGGAACCAAAGGGAGTGACATATATAGGGAAGGAACCAAAGGGGAGTGACATATATAGGGATGGAACCAAAGGGAGTGACATATATAGAGAAGGTAATCAAGGAGGTGATGGAGTCCAGGTTGAGTGTCATTATGCGCAATTACGCGTTACGATGGTGACAGGTGATGCGCGTTACGCGTTACGATGGTGACAGGTGATGCGCGTTACGCGTTACGATGGTGACAGGTGATGCGCGTTACGCGTTACGATGGTGACAGGTGATGCGCGTTACGCGTTACGATGGTGACAGGTGATGCGCGTTACGCGTTACGATGGTGACAGGTGATGCGCGTTACGCGTTACGATGGTGACAGGTGATGCGCGTTACGACGGTGACAGGTGTGTGCCCTGATGAACAGCCTGGTGACCTAGAGGCCGGAGAGAGAGCACAAGTCACGTCCTGACATCCTCCGAGGCTGCTATTGAATCTGATTCGCTTGTTCCAGTGCAGTGATACAGAACAAAACAAAACACACAAATCCTCCAAAAATATAAAAGTAAGAAATTAAGAGATATCAGTACGAGCATTTGTCAGAGTCTGGAATATAAATATATATATATGATGGTGTTTATAGACAGTATATAAATAGAACATTTGTCTACAGCAGTAGCTATATAGGTTGAGCCATGCCTAGAATACAGTATATACATATGAAGTGGGTAAAACAGTATGTAAACATTAAAGTGGCCAGTGTTCCATGACTATGTACAAAGGGCAGAAGTCTTTAAGGTGCAGGGTAGAGTACAGAGTGGTAGCCGGCTCGTAACAGTGACTAAGGTTCAGGGCAGGGTACTGGGCGGAGGCTGGCTAGTGGTGACTCTATGTAACAGTCTGATGGCCTGGATATAGAAGCTGTTTAACAGTCGCTTGGTCCCGGCTTTGATGCACCTGTACTGTCTCCCCGCCTTCTAAATGGTAGCGGGGGGTGTATAGGTCAAGGCTCGGGTTTGCTGAGGTCTGCTGATCTTCTTGGCCTTCCTGTGACACCGGGTGCTGTAGATGTCCTGGAGGGCAGGCAGTGTGCCCCCCCCCCCCCCCCCAGATATGCATTGGGCTGACCACACCACCCTCCTTGCCTGGAAGGAGCCTTTACCTATGAAAACAGCCTACAAGGCAGAATCCTGACTTCTCAGCCTCTCAGGATGAAATGGAACCTGATCATCCTGTCAGGAATGGAGCTCACCCACTGTAAAATTGAAATATTATTCACAAAACAGGAATTGTCCCTTTATAATTATACACGTATCAGTTATTCAAGCTAACAACCAGTATAGAGAACAAGCTAGCTTGCTAACAAGACTACCTGGCTAGCTAGCTCACAAGACTAGCCAAGTTAGCTGCGTTGGTCCTTGCATGCGATTGGCTGTGGTTTTAGGGGAGGCACGCAGCCTGGGAGACAGGTTTGCCTGTCAGGCGTCGTTTAGGGCTTAAATGCCCCACATTGAGATCAATGCAGCCACTCCTTACAGGCATCGTTTAGGGCTTAAATGCCCCCATTGAGATCAATGCAGCCACTCCTGTCAGGCATCGTTTAGGGCTGAAATGCCCCACATTAAGATCAATGCAGCTTTTCCTGTCAGGCACCGTTTAGGGCTGAAATGCCCCACATTGAGATCAATGCAGTCACTCCTGTCAAGCATCGTTTAGGGCTTAAATGCCCCACATTGAGATCAATGAGTCACTCCTGTCAGGCATCGTTTAGGGCTTAAATGCCCCCCATTGAGATCAATGCAGCCACTCCTTGATGAGGTGCTTATCGTGCATCTGAACAAATGAATGGCTAATGATGCGTAGTAATTTTGATTATCTCATTATCTCGACAAAACAACTTTGGTTATGTAGTGATCATGATATAAATAAGTCATGATCTCGACATAAAGGAATTATAATTTGTTAATCATGTGTCCTCTCTGGACTTCCGTAATTTCGTCGATCTTGATATCCCCCCTAAAATAAAATGAAATTATTTAAAAAGCCCATCCCTAGTCTGTATAGAGCTGGGGGAGGATTACTGTAATGGCTTGAGGACCTAGTCTCTACAGAGCTGGGGGGAGGATTACTGTAATGGCTTGAGGACATAGTCTCTACAGAGCTGGGGGTGAGGATTACTGTAATGGCTTGAGGACCTAGTCTCTACAGAGCTGGGGGGAGGATTACTGTAATGGCTTGAGGACCTAGTCTCTACAGAGCTGGGGGAGGATTACTGTAATGGCTTGAGGACCTAGTCTCTACAGAGCTGGGGGAGGATTACTGTAATGGCTTGAGGACCTAGTCTCTACAGAGCTGGGGGGAGGATTACTGTAATGGCTTGAGGACCTAGTCTCTACAGAGCTGGGGGAGGATTACTGTAATGGCTTGAGGACCTAGTCTCTACAGAGCTGGGGGTGAGGATTACTGTAATGGCTTGAGGACCTAGTCTCTACAGAGCTGGGGGAGGATTACTGTAATGGCTTGAGGACCTAGTCTCTACAGAGCTGGGGGAGGATTACTGTAATGGCTTGAGGACCTAGTCTCTACAGAGCTGGGGGGAGGATTACTGTAATGACTTGAGGACCTAGTCTCTACAGAGCTGGGGGAGGATTACTGTAATGGCTTGAGGACCTAGTCTCTACAGAGCTGGGGGGAGGATTACTGTAATGGCTTGAGGACCTAGTCTCTACAGAGCTGAGGGGAGGATTACTGTAATGGCTTGAGGACCTAGTCTCTACAGAGCTGGGGGGAGGATTACTGTAATGGCTTGAGGACCTAGTCTCTACAGAGCTGGGGTGAGGATTACTGTAATGGCTTGAGGACCTAGTCTCTACAGAGCTGGGGGAGGATTACTGTAATGGCTTGAGGACCTAGTCTCTACAGAGCTGGGGGGAGGATTACTGATTGAGGACCTAGTCTCTACAGAGCTGGGGGAGGATTACTGTAATGGCTTGAGGACCTAGTCTCTACAGAGCTGGGGGAGGATTACTGATTGAGGACCTAGTCTCTACAGAGCTGAGGGGAGGATTACTGTAATGGCTTGAGGACCTAGTCTCTACAGAGCTGGGGGGAGGATTACTGTAATGGCTTGAGGACCAAGTCTCTACAGAGCTGGGGGGAGGATTACTGTAATGGCTTGAGGACCTAGTCTCTACAGAGCTGGGGGAGGATTACTGTAATGGCTTGAGGACCTAGTCTCTACAGAGCTGGGGGGAGGATTACTGATTGAGGACCTAGTCTCTACAGAGCTGGGGTGAGGATTACTGTAATGGCTTGAGGACCTAGTCTCTACAGAGCTGGGGGGAGGATTACTGTAATGGCTTGAGGACCTAGTCTCTACAGAGCTGGGGGAGGATTACTGTAATGGCTTGAGGACCTAGTCTCTACAGAGCTGGGGGTGAGGATTACTGATTGAGGACCTGGAGAAGGTCGTGTAAATACTCTGTGCATCTCTTGACGGTCGCACGGCAGGAATAATATGGAATTCCATACAGGAAGGAGGATGGCCCTCTCAGAGAAAAGGGTTCCAGTGAACAGTGTTAGGCAAGACACAACCTGCCCTGGGAATATCTACGGGGCCAGGCCCGTCCCACGCCTTAGAGACGTGTTTGTGTCAACGAGCCTGTCAAGACTCGCCCCTAAACGAACATCGACACAAACCCTAAAACAGGGAGAGGGAAATAAAACATATATATGAGGAATAGAAAAAGAGAAAGATAACAGATTTCTCAATAATGTTGCGGTCTGGAAAAGCCCCGTCTCCAAACCGGTTCTTGTTATTATTAAATGTGTTTTCTTCACTGAACATTAGGAGATTACCCAGGCTATAATGGAACACTGCTATAGAGATTACCCAGGCTATAATGGAACACTGCTATAGAGATTACCCAGGCTATAATGGAACAGTAGTGGCATTAGGAGATTACCCAGGATATAATGGAACAGTAGTGACATTAGGAGATTACCCAGGCTATAATGGAACAGTAGTGGCATTAGGAGATTACCCAGGCTATAATGGAACAGTAGTGACATTAGGAGATTACCCAGGCTATAATGGAACACTGCTATAGAGATTACCCAGGCTATAATGGAACAGTAGTGGCATTAGGAGATTACCCAGGCTATAATGGAACACTACTATACAGCAGTAGTGACATTAGGAGATTACCCAGGCTATAATGGAGCACTACTATACAGCAGTAGTGACATTAGGAGATTACCCAGGCTATAATGGAACAGCAGTGACATTAGGAGATTACCCAGGATATAATGGAACAGTAGTGACATTAGGAGATTACCCAGGCTATAATGGAACAGTAGTGACATTAGGAGATTACCCAGGCTATAATGGAACACTGCTATACAGCAGTAGTGGCATTAGGAGATTACCCAGGATATAATGGAACAGTAGTGACATTAGGAGATTACCCAGGCTATAATGGAACAGTAGTGACATTAGGAGATTACCCAGGCTATAATGGAACACTGCTATACAGCAGTAGTGGCATTAGGAGATTACCCAGGCTATAATGGAACACTGCTATAGAGATTACCCAGGCTATAATGGAACACTGCTATAGAGATTATCCAGGCTATAATGGAACAGTAGTGGCATTAGGAGATTACCCAGGATATAATGGAACAGTAGTGACATTAGGAGATTACCCAGGCTATAATGGAACAGTAGTGGCATTAGGAGATTACCCAGGCTATAATGGAACAGTAGTGACATTAGGAGATTACCCAGGCTATAATGGAACACTGCTATAGAGATTACCCAGGCTATAATGGAACAGTAGTGGCATTAGGAGATTACCCAGGCTATAATGGAACACTACTATACAGCAGTAGTGACATTAGGAGATTACCCAGGCTATAATGGAGCACTACTATACAGCAGTAGTGACATTAGGAGATTACCCAGGCTATAATGGAACAGCAGTGACATTAGGAGATTACCCAGGATATAATGGAACAGTAGTGACATTAGGAGATTACCCAGGCTATAATGGAACAGTAGTGACATTAGGAGATTACCCAGGCTATAATGGAACACTGCTATACAGCAGTAGTGGCATTAGGAGATTACCCAGGATATAATGGAACAGTAGTGACATTAGGAGATTACCCAGGCTATAATGGAACAGTAGTGACATTAGGAGATTACCCAGGCTATAATGGAACACTGCTATACAGCAGTAGTGGCATTAGGAGATTACCCAGGCTATAATGGAACACTGCTATAGAGATTACCCAGGCTATAATGGAACAGTAGTGGCATTAGGAGATTACCCAGGCTATAATGGAACAGTAGTGGTATTAGGAGATTACCCAGGCTATAATGGAACAGTAGTGACATTAGGAGATTACCCAGGCTATAATGGAACAGCAGTGACATTAGGAGATTACCCAGGCTGTAATGGAACACTGCTATAGAGATTACCCAGGCTATAATGGAACAGTAGTGGCATTAGGAGATTACCCAGGCTATAATGGAACAGTAGTGGTATTAGGAGATTACCCAGGCTATAATGGAACAGTAGTGACATTAGGAGATTACCCAGGCTATAATGGAACAGTAGTGGCATTAGGAGATTACCCAGGCTATAATGGAACAGTAGTGACATTAGGAGATTACCCAGGCTATAATGGAACACTATTATACAGCAGTAGTGGCATTAGGAGATTACCCAGGCTATAATGGAACACTGCTATACAGCAGTAGTGACATTAGCAGATTACCCAGGCTATAATGGAACAGTAGTGACATTAGGAGATTACCCAGGCTATAATGGAAAAGCAGTGGCATTAGGAGATTACCCAGGCTATAATGGAACACTGCTATAGAGATTACCCAGGCTATAATGGAACAGTAGTGGCATTAAGAGATTACCCAGGCTATAATGGAACAGTAGTGACATTAGGAGATTACCCAGGCTATAATGGAACAGTAGTGACATTAGGAGATTACCCAGGCTATAATGGAACAGTAGTGGCATTAGGAGATTACCCAGGCTATAAAGGAACACTGCTATAGAGATTACCCAGGCTATAATGGAACAGTAGTGGCATTAGGAGATTACCCAGGCTATAATGGAACAGTAGTGACATTCGGAGATTACCCAGGCTATAATGGAACAGTAGTGACATTCGGAGATTACCCAGGCTATAATGGAACACTGCTATACAGCAGTAGTGGCATTAGGAGATTACCCAGGATATAATGAAACAGCAGTGGCATTAGGAGATTACCCAGGCTATAATGGAACAGTGCTTTAGAGATTACCCAGGCTATAATGGAACAGTAGTGACATTAGGAGATTACCCAGGCTATAATGGAACAGCCGTGACATTAGGAGATTACCCAGGCTATAATGGAACAGTGCTTTAGAGATTACCCAGGCTATAATGGAACAGTAGTGGCATTAGGAGATTACCCAGGCTATAATGGAACAGTAGTGGCATTAGGAGATTACCCAGGCTATAATGGAACACTGCTATAGAGATTACCCAGGCTATAATAGAACAGCAGTGACATTAGGAGATTACCCAGGCTATAATGGAACAGTAGTGGCATTAGGAGATTACCCAGGCTATAATGGAACAGTAGTGGTATTAGGAGATTACCCAGGCTATAATAGAACAGTAGTGGTATTAGGAGATTACCCAGACTATAATGGAACAGCAGTGACATTAGGAGATTACCCAGGCTATAATGGAACAGCAGTGACATTAGGAGATTACCCAGGCTATAATGGAACAGTAGTGGCATTAGGAGATTCCTCAGGCTATAATGGAACAGCAGTGAAATTAGGAGATTACCCAGGCTATAATGGAACAGTAGTGGCATTAGGAGATTACCCAGGCTATAATGGAACACTATTATACAGCAGTAGTGGCATTAGGAGATTATCCAGGCTATAATGGAACAGTAGTGGTATTAGGAGATTACCCAGGCTATAATAGAACAGCAGTGACATTAGGAGATTACCCAGGCTATAATGGAACAGTAGTGGTATTAGGAGATTACCCAGGCTATAATGGAACACTGCTATAGAGATTACCCAGGCTATAATGGAACAGTAGTGGCATTAGGAGATTACCCAGGCTATAAAGGAACACTGCTATAGAGATTACCCAGGCTATAATGGAACAGTAGTGGCATTAGGAGATTACCCAGGCTATAATGGAACAGTAGTGACATTCGGAGATTACCCAGGCTATAATGGAACAGTAGTGACATTCGGAGATTACCCAGGCTATAATGGAACACTGCTATACAGCAGTAGTGGCATTAGGAGATTACCCAGGATATAATGAAACAGCATTGGCATTAGGAGATTACCCAGGCTATAATGGAACACTGCTATAGAGATTACCCAGGCTATAATGGAACAGTAGTGACATTAGGAGATTACCCAGGCTATAATGGAACAGCCGTGACATTAGTGAGATTACCCAGGCTATAATGGAACAGTGCTTTAGAGATTACCCAGGCTATAATGGAACAGTAGTGGCATTAGGAGATTACCCAGGCTATAATGGAACAGTAGTGGCATTAGGAGATTACCCAGGCTATAATGGAACACTGCTATAGAGATTACCCAGGCTATAATAGAACAGCAGTGACATTAGGAGATTACCCAGGCTATAATGGAACAGTAGTGGCATTAGGAGATTACCCAGGCTATAATGGAACAGTAGTGGTATTAGGAGATTACCCAGGCTATAATAGAACAGTAGTGGTATTAGGAGATTACCCAGACTATAATGGAACAGCAGTGACATTAGGAGATTACCCAGGCTATAATGGAACAGCAGTGACATTAGGAGATTACCCAGGCTATAATGGAACAGTAGTGGCATTAGGAGATTCCTCAGGCTATAATGGAACAGCAGTGAAATTAGGAGATTACCCAGGCTATAATGGAACAGTAGTGGCATTAGGAGATTACCCAGGCTATAATGGAACACTATTATACAGCAGTAGTGGCATTAGGAGGTTACCCAGGCTATAATGGAACAGTAGTGGCATTAGGAGATTACCCAGGCTATAATGGAACACTGCTATAGAGATTACCCAGGCTATAATGGAACAGTAGTGGCATTAGGAGGTTACCCAGGCTATAATGGAACAGTAGTGGTATTAGGAGATTACCCAGGCTATAATGGAACAGTAGTGACATTCGGAGATTACCCAGGCTATAATGGAACAGTAGTGACATTCGGAGATTACCCAGGCTATAATGGAACACTGCTATACAGCAGTAGTGGCATTAGGAGATTACCCAGGATATAATGAAACAGCAGTGGCATTAGGAGATTACCCAGGCTATAATGGAACACTGCTATAGAGATTACCCAGGCTATAATGGAACAGTAGTGACATTAGGAGATTACCCAGGCTATAATGGAACAGCCGTGACATTAGGAGATTACCCAGGCTATAATGGAACAGTGCTTTAGAGATTACCCAGGCTATAATGGAACAGTAGTGGCATTAGGAGATTACCCAGGCTATAATGGAACAGTAGTGGCATTAGGAGATTACCCAGGCTATAATGGAACACTGCTATAGAGATTACCCAGGCTTTAATAGAACAGCAGTGACATTAGGAGATTACCCAGGCTATAATGGAACAGTAGTGGCATTAGGAGATTACCCAGGCTATAATGGAACAGTAGTGGTATTAGGAGATTACCCAGGCTATAATAGAACAGTAGTGGTATTAGGAGATTACCCAGACTATAATGGAACAGCAGTGACATTAGGAGATTACCCAGGCTATAATGGAACAGCAGTGACATTAGGAGATTACCCAGGCTATAATGGAACAGTAGTGGCATTAGGAGATTCCTCAGGCTATAATGGAACAGCAGTGAAATTAGGAGATTACCCAGGCTATAATGGAACAGTAGTGGCATTAGGAGATTACCCAGGCTATAATGGAACAATATTATACAGCAGTAGTGGCATTAGGAGATTATCCAGGCTATAATGGAACAGTAGTGGTATTAGGAGATTACCCAGGCTATAATAGAACAGCAGTGACATTAGGAGATTACCCAGGCTATAATGGAACAGTAGTGACATTGGGAGATTACCCAGGCTATAATGGAACACTGCTATAGAGATTACCCAGGCTATAATGGAACAGTAGTGGCATTAGGAGATTACCCAGGCTATAATGGAACAGTAGTGACATTAGGAGATTACCCAGGCTATAATGGAACAGTAGTGACATTAGGAGATTACCCAGGCTATAATGGAACAGTAGTGACATTAGGAGATTACCCAGGCTATAATGGAACAGTAGTGGTATTAGGAGATTACCCAGGCTATAATGGAACAGTAGTAACATTAGGAGATTACCCAGGCTATAATGGAACAGTAGTGACATTCGGAGATTACCCAGGCTATAATGGAACAGTAGTGACATTAGGAGATTACCCAGGCTATAATGGAACAGTAGTGACATTAGGAGATTACCCAGGCTATAATGGAACAGTAGTGGTATTAGGAGATTACCCAGGCTATAATGGAACAGTAGTGACATTAGGAGATTACCCAGGCTATAATGGAACAGTAGTAACATTAGGAGATTACCCAGGCTATAATGGAACAGTAGTAACATTAGGAGATTACCCAGGCTATAATGGAACAGTAGTGACATGTCATTGTTGTAAAGATTGAACATCGCATAACAGACATATATGCAGCTCTTGTATTCGACTCGTATCTCAGACTTAACAAGAAAGATGCAGGAAAGTAAATTGTGATGATACAAGAAAGATGCTGGAAAAGTACATTGTGATGATACAAGAAAGATGCTGGAAAAGTACATTGTGATGATACAAGAAAGATGCTGGAAAAGTACATTGTGATGATACAAGAAAGATGCTGGAAAAGTACATTGTGATGATACAAGAAAGATGCTGGAAAAGTACATTGTGATGATACAAGAAAGATGCTGGAAAAGTACATTGTGATGATACAAGAAAGATGCTGGAAAAGTACATTGTGATGATACAAGAAAGATGCTGGAAAAGTACATTGTGATGATACAAGAAAGATGCTGGAAAAGTACATTGTGATGATACAAGAAAGATGCTGGAAAAGTACATTGTGATGATACAAGAAAGATGCTGGAAAAGTACATTGTGATGATACAAGAAAGGCAAGAAAGAAAGCAAAAGAAAAAGCAGTGGACTTGTAACGTAGTGAAAGAGGAAACGGTTTGGCATCCCTCAGGGCGTCCGTATAAGAACCGGGGGAAAACCACCGTAATAAATCCTATCACATTTTATACTCAAGTCAGGTTTCTCAGCTTCACCGTCAATTAATCACTCAATCTTTCCACCTAGAGAGAGACGGGAAAATAAAACAGCATTCTGGAAACTGTAAAATATGTTTTATTGTTATTATATTGTTCAATGACAACCTTCCTATTTCAAATCAAATCAAATGTTATTGGTCACATACACATGGTTAGCAGATGTTAATGCGAGTGTAGCGAAATGCTTGTGCTTCTAGTTCCGACCATGCAGTAATATCTAACAAGTAATCTAACCTAACAATTTCACGACAACTACCTGCACACAAGTGTAAAGGAATGAATAAGAATATGTACATAAAAATATATATGGATGAGCGATGGCCGAACGGCATAGGCAAGATGCAGTAGATGGTATAGAGTACAGTATATACATATGAGATGAGTAATGTAGGGTACGTAAACATTATATAAAGTGGCGTGGTTTAAAGTGACTAGTGATACATTTATTACATCCAATTTTTCCATTATTAAAGTGGCTAGAGTTGAGTCAGTATGTTGGCAGCAGCCACTCAATGTTAGTGATGGCTGTTTAGCAGTCTGAGTGCATATTTACTTGTCGGGAAAAGTTTCCTACAGTTTCAGTTTCATAAATGTGCTCTAGCAACCAATTGGCTAATCCCAAGAGTGACAGATGCCCTGCCACCATCTCAGGTCAGGCTTGATAAACATGAAGTCACATGTCATTTTCCGTACCGCGTCAGGTGTCACACACACATATCTGGGACTCCGTCCGATGACTGCAGCATCATATGCCTGTACAATCACTATCGAGGCTTTGCTACACTGACCTTCTTAGTGCTCACTTTAAGCATCAGCTGTCAGAGCAGCTTACCCATCACTGCACCTGTACATAGCCCATCTGTAAATAGCCCATCCAACTACCTCATCCCCCCCCCATATTGTTATTTATCATCTTGCTCTTTTTCACCCCAGTATCTCTACTTGCACATCATCATCTGCACATCTATCACTCCAGTGTTTAATTGCTAAATTGTAATTATTTCCCCACTATGGCCTATTTATTGCCTTACCTCACTACTCTTCTACACTTGCACACACTGTATATAGACTTTTCTTTTGTGTTATTGACCGTACGTTTGTTTATGTGTAACTCTGTGTTGTTGTTTTTTGTCACAATGCTTTGCTTTATCTTGGCCAGGTCGCAGTTGTAAATGAGAACTTGTTCTCAACTGGCCTAACTGGTTAAATAAAGGTGAAATAAATAAATAAATAAAAAGTAACAGCTGCCTTCCGGCCCCGCTTCCTACATTATCTTTGCAACACACCGAAATAAATCGCTAATGAGGATATTTGTTATCTCCCCTCTTTCTATCCCTGCTACCCTGACATGTTTTCTTCTTCAACAAGAGAGAACCAGGTGTTTTTCCATCTCCTCTCCAGAGAGAACCAGGTGTTTTTCCATCTCCTCTCCAGAGAGAACCAGGTGTTTTTCATCTGTTCTCCAGAGAGAACCAGGTGTTTTTCCATCTCCTCTCCAGAGAGAACCAGGTGTTTTTCCATCTCCTCTCCAGAGAGAACCAGGTGTTTTTCATCTGTTCTCCAGAGAGAACCAGGTGTTTTTTCATCTCCTCTCCAGAGAGAACCAGGTGTTTTTCCATCTCCTCTCCAGAGAGAACCAGGTGTTTTTCCATCTCCTCTCCAGAGAGAACCAGGTGTTTTCCATCTCCTATCCAGAGAGAAACAGGTGTTTTTCCATCTCCTCTCCAGAGAGAACCAGGTGTTTTTCATCTGTTCTCCAGAGAGAACCAGGTGTTTTTTCATCTCCTCTCCAGAGAGAACCAGGTGTTTTTCCATCTCCTCTCCAGAGAGAACCAGGTGTTTTTCATCTGTTCTCCAGAGAGAACCAGGTGTTTTTTCATCTCCTCTCCAGAGAGAACCAGGTGTTTTTCCATCTCCTCTCCAGAGAGAACCAGGTGTTTTTCCATCTCCTCTCCAGAAAGAACCAGGTGTTTTTCCATCTCCTCTCCAGAGAGAACCAGGTGTTTTTCCATCTCCTCTCCAGAGAGAACCAGGTGTTTTTCATCTGTTCTCCAGAGAGAACCAGGTGTTTTTCCATCTCCTCTCCAGAGAGAACCAGGTGTTTTTCCATCTCCTCTCCAGAGAGAACCAGGTGTTTTTCATCTCCTCTCCAGAGAGAACCAGGTGTTTTTCCATCTCCTCTCCAGAGAGAACCAGGTGTTTTTCATCTGTTCTCCAGAGAGAACCAGGTGTTTTTCCATCTCCTCTCCAGAGAGAACCAGGTGTTTTTTCATCTCCTCTCCAGAGAGAACCAGGTGTTTTTCCATCTGTTCTCCAGAGAGAGAGAAAAAGAATAGACTAACCCTCCTTTTAATTTCTGTACAATTGAGCAGGTTAGTGAGAAGCTGCTGAAGACATGATGCTACATGTCAGGTATGAAGAGGACAAGACTGGAGGCGCCAAGCCTGCTTGTTTAAGGCCCAGCTCTGTCAGGACTTGATTTGGCGTGCGCCCGCAGCCACCGGGGCTGGGGAAGGAACGCTATGGCTGTGGGCCTGTCTCAACCTGTACCTGGGCAACTTTTAGGAGAGGAGAAAAGTCTGTTTGTGTGTTGAAGTAGTATCGCTGGGTTGAGAGACGGAGTACACTCACAGGCCAGTTTATTAGATACACCACCCCGTTCACGAAGGTGTCACATGGTCGTGGCTTGCTATAGAAATTAGGGAGACAGTCATCGAGGCATTCAGTTACTGCTCGACTGAATGTTAGAATGGGCAAAACGAGTGACCTAAGCAACTTAGAGCGTGGTATGACTCTTCTACCCTACTATAGAGGTATGACTCTGTTACCTGCTACCCTACTATAGAGGTATGACTCTGCTACCCTACTATAGAGGTATGACTCTGCTACCCTACTATAGAGGTATGACTCTGCTACCCTACTATAGAGGTATGACTCTGCTACCCTACTATAGAGGTATGACTCTGCTACCCTACTATAGAGGTATGACTCTGCTACCCTACTATAGAGGTATGACTCTGCTACCCTACTATAGAGGTATGACTCTGCTACCCTACTATAGAGGTATGACTCTGCTACCCTACTATAGAGGTATGACTCTGCTACCTTACTATATAGGTATGACTCTGCTACCTTACTATAGAGGTATGACTCTGCTACCCTACTATAGAGGTATGACTCTGCTACCTTACTATAGAGGTATGACTCTGCTACCCTACTATAGAGGTATGACTCTGCTACCCTACTATAGAGGTATGACTCTGCTACCTTACTATAGAGGTATGACTCTGCTACCCTACTATAGAGGTATGACTCTGCTACCTTACTATAGAGGTATGACTCTGCTACCTTACTATAGAGGTATGACTCTGCTACCCTACTATAGAGGTGTGACTCTGCTACCCTACTATAGAGGTATGACTCTGCTACCTTACTATAGAGGTATGACTCTGCTACCCTACTATAGAGGTATGACTCTGCTACCCTACTATAGAGGTATGACTCTGCTACCCTACTATAGAGGTATGACTCTGCTACCTTACTATAGAGGTATGACTCTGCTACCTTACTATAGAGGTATGACTCTGCTACCCTACTATAGAGGTATGACTCTGCTACCCTACTATAGAGGTATGACTCTGCTACCCTACTATAGAGGTATGACTCTGCTACCCTACTATAGAGGTATGACTCTGCTACCCTACTATAGAGGTATGACTCTGCTACCCTACTATAGAGGTATGACTCTGCTACCCTACTATAGAGGTATGACTCTGCTACCCTACTATAGAGGTATGACTCTGCTACCCTACTATAGAGGTATGACTCTGCTACCCTACTATAGAGGTATGACTCTGCTACCCTACTATAGAGGTATGACTCTGCTACCCTACTATAGAGGTATGACTCTGCTACCCTACTATAGAGGTATGACTCTGCTACCTTACTATAGAGGTATGACTCTGCTACCCTACTATAGAGGTATGACTCTGCTACCTTACTATAGAGCTATGACTCTGCTACCCTACTATAGAGCTATGACTCCATAGGGCCCTGATCTGAAGTAGTGTGCTATATAGGGAATAGGGTGCCATAGGGCCCTGATCTGAAGTAGTGTGCTATAATAGGGAATAGGGTGCCATTTGGGACGTAGGCATTGTGATTAAGTAGTGTTTTCGCTGTGTGTGTAATTTACATTGTGACCAGTGAATGGCTCATAATTACATAGTAACACATGAGAGAGGACCGCGCCCTGCCTGGGAGAGGAGAGAGCCACTTTAGCACATCAGTCAACTGTGTGTGTGTGTGTGTGTGTGTGTGTGTGTGTGTGTGTGTGTGTGTGTGTGTGTGTGTGTGTGTGTGTGTGTTAACCTTTCAGCAGCAGCTCCTGAGCAAACATAGTTGCATGCTCAAAGTTTGTGGCTTGAGGGCTGGGATGGTTTATCTTCATCTGTCTGGCTGTGTGTGTGTGTGTGTGTCTCTCTCTACAGTATGCAATGTCAGCAGTCTTAAACAACTATTGTCTTCTGCCTTGAACGTGGCAGATACTGAGAATACTTTATGTTTCATATCTTGTTGCCCTTAGCAAAACAAATGGTCA
>NC_052316.1:45746271-45788771 GCF_016432855.1 Salvelinus namaycush | reverse complement strand
TACACTGCTTATAACTATACTGAACAAAAATGTGAACTCAACAGGATTTGACTGAGTTACAGTTCATATGAGGAAATCAGTCTATTTGAAATAAATGCATTAGGCTCTAATCTATGTATTTCACATGACTGGGAATACAGATATGTATCTGTTGGACACAGATACCTTTAAAAATGAGTAGGGGTGTGCAATACATCTCCTTCATCAGGATGTTGATTGTGGCCTGTGGAATGGTGTTCCACTCCTCTTCAATGGCTGTGTGAAATTGATGGATATTGGCGGGAACATGCTGTCATACACGGCGATCCAGAGCATCCCAAACATGCTCAATGGGTGACATTTCTGGTGAGTATACAGGCCATAGAAGAACTGGGACATGTTCAGCTTCCAGGAATTGTGTACAGATCCTTGCGACATGGGGCCTTGCATTATCATGCTAAAAACATGAGGTGATGAATGACACGACAATGGACCTTAGGATCTCGTCACCGTATCTCTGTGCATTCAAATTGCCATTGATAAAATACAATTGTGTTCGTTGTCCGTAGTTTATGCCTGCCCATACCATAACCCCACCGCCACCATGGGGCAAACAGCAAACCGCCATACACGTGGTCTGCGTTTTTGAGGCCAGTTGGACATACTGTCAAATTCTGTAAAAGTATGTTGGATGTGGCTTATGGTAGAGAAATTAACATTACATTCTCTGGCAACAGCTCTGGTGGACATTCCGGCAGTCAGAATGCCAATTGCACGTTCCCTCAAAACTTGAGACATCTGTGGCATTGTGTTATGTGACAAAACTGCACATTTTTAGAGTGGCCATTTATTGTCCCCAGCACAAGGTGCACCTGGGTAATAATCATGCTGTTTAATCAGCTTCCTGATATGCCACACCTGTCAGGTGTAGTAGGGAGTATCTTGGCAGGAGAAATGCTCACTAACAGGGACATAAACAAATGTGTGCACCAAATTTGAGAGAAATCTGCTTTTTGTGCGAATGGAAAATGTCTGGAATCTTTTATTTCAGATCATGAAACATGGGACCAACACTTTACATGTTGCATTTAGATATTTGTTCTGTGTATAATTGAAGTATAACTATAAGAAATCTAATAAATTATATCCAACTTAGGGCTTTTGGACCGTCCCGTGTTGCTCAGTTGGTAGAGCATAACGCTTACAACGCCAAGGTTGTGGGTTCAATTCCCACGGGGGGACCAGGGTTCGATTCCCACGGGGGGACCAGGGTTCGATTCCCACGGGGGGACCAGGGTTCGATTCCCACGGGGGGACCAGTACGAAAAGATATGCACTCACTAAGTCGCTCTGGATAAGAGCTTCATGGTTACAGCTGAGGACATTCAATCCCCTTCCCGGATCGAGATCCCTGTTCCCTAATGTCAAGCTTCATGGTTACAGCTGAGGGCATTCAATCCCCTTCCAGGATCGAGATCCCTGTTCCCTAATGTCAAGCTTCATGGTTACAGCTGAGGACATTCAATCCCCTTCCTGGATCGAGATCCCTGTTCCCTAAATAGCTGTTGTTGCTTAAAACAATATAAATCATAGTTTAAATAATGCCCCTTGTGTGTAGATTCGGTATGGTACAGAAAACGGTGTGAACATCAGGATACCGCCCAGCTCAGGATTCAACTTCTGTTGGGCTGTTAGTGGTGCAGGACTTCCTGTCAGGACACTTCCATTCCTGTGGTCAATGCCTCAACTTCAGTCAGATGCTCTGTCAACCAGGAAGTACGGGTCAGGATGTTGCAAACCCCATCTTTGTCTCTGACCTCATCGTTAAGACTCAAAAAGACTCATCAGTACAGTATGACCAAATACAATACAGCGTCATTGAGTTAAGTACTAGATAAGTCACCATCCGGAGGTGCCAGGCATTCACCATCAAATGGAAACACTGTGTCGTGTCCCCTACTCTTGAAGATGAAAGGTGAAAACCAGGCCCAGAGTTAAAGCAGGGCGGTTAATTACGGCACCACTCCTCTGGAAGTGCCTGGCTACTGCCCAGGGTCTCACTATACCAAGAGACATTAACTAGGCGTGTATCATCTATCCACATACACCCTGGTCTCAACACAAATCCCTGTGAGTGAGTGAGTGAGTGAGTGAGTGAGTGAGTGAGTGAGTGAGTGAGTGAGTGAGTGAGTGAGTGAGTGAGTGAGTGAGTGAGTGAGTGAGAGAACCATAATCACAGGCCTGTCTTTAACCCTCTGTGCTCCAGGGAAAAACAGAAGGGTAACTAGGCAACAGATGTGTTTAAAGTCACTACTAAGCCTGTTAACAGAAGGGTTACTAGGCAACAGATGTGTTTAAAGTCACTACTAAGCCTGTTAACAGAAGGGTTACTAGGCAACAGATGTGTTTAAAGTCACTACTAAGCCTGTTAACAGAAGGGTTACTAGGCAACAGATGTGTTTAAAGTCACTACTAAGCCTGTTAACAGAAGGGTAACTAGGCAACAGATATTTTTAAAGGCACTGCTAAGCCTGTTAAGTTGTATTATTGACATTTGTTTTGAAGGCTATAATCTAGAATGTGTTGATTATATTTGGTTATAAGGTCACTGTTATTAATTCTAATATATTGTATTATATTTTAACTTGTCTCCCCCTGTCTCTCTGCAGTACTGACCTGTGTATTTTAACCTGTCTCTCTGCAGTACTGACCTGTGTATTTTAACCTGTCTCTCTGCAGTACTGACCTGTGTATTTTAACCTGTCTCTCTGTACTCCACCTAGCTAGACCTAACCACTCTGTCTCTCCCTCTCCAGTACTGACCTGTCCTCTGTCTCTCCAGTACTGACCTGTCATCTCTCTCTCTCCAGTACTGACCTGTCCTCTCTCTCTCCAGTACTGACCTGTCCTCTCTCTCTATCCAGTACTGACCTGTCCTCTGTCTCTCCAGTACTGACCTGTCCTCTCTGTCTCTCCAGTACTGACCTGTCCTCTGTCTCTCCAGTACTGACCTGTCCTCTGTCTCTCCAGTACTGACCTGTCCTCTCTCTCTCCAGTACTGACCTGTCCTCTGTCTCTCCAGTACTGACCTGTCCTCTGTCTCTCCAGTACTGACCTGTCCTCTGTCTCTCCAGTACTGACCTGTCCTCTCTCTCTCTCCAGTACTGACCTGTCCTCTGTCTCTCCAGTACTGACCTGTCCTCTGTCTCTCCAGTACTGACCTGTCCTCTGTCTCTCCAGTACTGACCTGTCCTCTTCTCTCTCCAGTACTGACCTGTCCTCTGTCTCTCCAGTACTGACCTGTCCTCTCTGCAGTACTGACCTGTCCTCTCTCTCTATCCAGTACTGACCTGTCCTCTGTCTCTCTCCAGTACTGACCTGTCCTCTGTCTCTCCAGTACTGACCTGTCCTCTGTCTCTCCAGTACTGACCTGTCCTCTGTCTCTCCAGTACTGACCTGTCCTCTGTCTCTCCAGTACTGACCTGTCCTCTCTCTCTCCAGTACTGACCTGTCCTCTCTCTCTCTCCAGTACTGACCTGTCCTCTCTCTCTCTCCAGTACTGACCTGTCCTCTCTCTCTCCAGTACTGACCTGTCCTCTGTCTCTCCAGTACTGACCTGTCCTCTCTCTCTCTCCAGTACTGACCTGTCCTCTCTCTCTCTCCAGTACTGACCTGTCCTCTGTCTCTCCAGTACTGACCTGTCCTCTGTCTCTCCAGTACTGACCTGTCCTCTGTCTCTCCAGTACTGACCTGTCCTCTCTCTCTCTCCAGTACTGACCTGTCCTCTGTCTCTCCAGTACTGACCTGTCCTCTGTCTCTCCAGTACTGACCTGTCCTCTGTCTCTCCAGTACTGACCTGTCCTCTTCTCTCTCCAGTACTGACCTGTCCTCTGTCTCTCCAGTACTGACCTGTCCTCTCTGCAGTACTGACCTGTCCTCTCTCTCTATCCAGTACTGACCTGTCCTCTGTCTCTCTCCAGTACTGACCTGTCCTCTGTCTCTCCAGTACTGACCTGTCCTCTGTCTCTCCAGTACTGACCTGTCCTCTGTCTCTCCAGTACTGACCTGTCCTCTGTCTCTCCAGTACTGACCTGTCCTCTCTCTCTCCAGTACTGACCTGTCCTCTCTCTCTCTCCAGTACTGACCTGTCCTCTCTCTCTCTCCAGTACTGACCTGTCCTCTCTCTCTCCAGTACTGACCTGTCCTCTGTCTCTCCAGTACTGACCTGTCCTCTCTCTCTCTCCAGTACTGACCTGTCCTCTCTCTCTCTCCAGTACTGACCTGTCCTCTCTCTCTCTCCAGTACTGACCTGTCCTCTCTCTCTCCAGTACTGACCTGTCCTCTGTCTCTCCAGTACTGACCTGTCCTCTCTGTCTCTCCAGTACTCTACAGAGCTGAAGAAGCTGTACTGTCAGATCGCCAAGACGTGTCCCATCCAGATCAAGGTGCTGACCAACCCCCCGCAGGGCGCCGTCATCAGAGCCATGCCCGTTTACAAGAAGGCAGAGCACGTCACCGAGGTGGTCAAACGCTGCCCCAACCACGAACTCAGCCGCGAGTTCAACGACGGTTAGTTAGTTATATGTCTCTCTCCTAAATGAACAATAAAAGTTACACACTATTCTCTCCTTGTAGACTTCAGTGATGGTTAGTTAGTTGATCTAAAACACTCCTAAAGCACCATTGAAAACCAATTTCTCTTATATTAATATAAACACGCAACATAAATATAAACACGTTTGTTAGCCATCTCTGCTGCTTCCTGCACCATGTCGTTGTTAACTAACCTTTACCATGACGTTATTAACTAACCTTTACCATGACGTTATTAACTAACCTTTACCATGACGTTATTAACTAACCTTTACCATGTCGTTATTAACTAACCTTTACCATGACGTTATTAACTAACCTTTACCATGACGTTATTAACTAACCTTTACCATGACGTTATTAACTAACCTTTACCATGACGTTATTAACTAACCTTTACCATGTCGTTATTAACTAACCTTTACCATGTCGTTATTAACTAACCTTTACCATGTCGTTATTAACTAACCTTTACCATGACGTTATTAACTAAGCTTTACCATTACGTTATTAACTAACCTTTACTATGTCGTTATTAACTAACCTTTACCATGTCGTTATTAACTAACCTTTACCATGACGTTAATAACTAACCTTTACCATGACGTTATTAACTAACCTTTACCATGTCGTTATTAACTAACCTTTACCATGTCGTTATTAACTAACCTTTACCATGTCGTTATTAACTAACCTTTACCATGTCGTTATTAACTAACCTTTACCATGACGTTATTAACTAACCTTTACCATGTCGTTATTAACTAACCTTTACCATGATGTTATTAACTAACCTTTACCATGTCGTTATTAACTAACCTTTACCATGATGTTATTAACTAACCTTTACATGACGTTATTAACTAACCTTTACCATGTCGTTATTAACTAACCTTTACCTCTCTGATGCTTCCTGTATCATGATGTTATTAACTAACCTTTACCTCTCTGATGCTTCATGCACCATGACGTTATTAACTAACCTTTACCATGACGTTATTAACTAACCTTTACCATGACGTTATTAACTAACCTTTACCATGACGTTATTAACTAACCTTTACCATGACGTTATTAACTAACCTTTACCATGACGTTATTAACTAACCTTTACCTCTCTGATGCTTCCTGCACCATGACGTTATTAACTAACCTTTACCTCTCTGATGCTTCATGCACCATGACGTTATTAACTAACCTTTACCATGACGTTATTAACTAACCTTTACATCTCTGATGCTTCCTTTACCATGACGTTATTAACTAACCTTTACCATGACGTTATTAACTAACCTTTACATCTCTGATGCTTCCTGTACCATGACGTTATTAACTAACCTTTACCTCTCTGATGCTTCATGCACCATGACGTTATTAACTAACCTTTACCATGACGTTATTAACTAACCTTTACCTCTCTGATGCTTCATGCACCATGACGTTATTAACTAACCTTTACCTCTCTGATGCTTCCTGTACCATGACGTTATTAACTAACCTTTACCATGACGTTATTAACTAACCTTTACATCTCTGATGCTTCCTGTACCATGACGTTATTAACTAACCTTTACCATGACGTTATTAACTAACCTTTACCTCTCTGATGCTTCCTGTACCATGACGTTATTAACTAACCTTTACCATGACGTTATTAACTAACCTTTACCTCTCTGATGCTTCATGCACCATGACGTTATTAACTAACCTTTACCATGACGTTATTAACTAACCTTTACCATGACGTTATTAACTATGCCTAAACTACCATTGATAAACCATTGATAAGTTATTGATCTACTTTGATATGAACACGTAACATGTTTTGGTTGTTTGATAAGCATATGGCATTTCTGTGTTTTTTTAGGTCAGATAGCCCCTCCCAGTCACCTGATCCGAGTGGAGGGTAACAACCACTCTCAGTATCTGGAGGACTCCATCACGGGCCGTCAGAGTGTCTTGGTCCCCTACGAGCCACCTCAGGTAAAGGCCCCTCTCGTTGCCACCAGGCCACAGCTATAGAGATCCTATAAAAAAATTACCAGAGGGGCCTATGTCATAAACCCTCAAAGGTTCCAGAATGTGAAAATGGCAGCCATATTGGTCAGGGAGAAATCCAATCCCGTCTAATTGGATTGAATTGGCAGTGGAGGCATAATCCTGATTTTAATATGCAGAAAAATAAAAGTAAGTCATGTGATATATCAGAAATTGTGTAATATAATTATTGTCATATAATTATAAATACAGTTTAAATGGGTTTTATATCAATTGTATATATCCTCTAAAATATATGTAAATAGACCATAGATGTCTACATTAGAGTTTTCCTGGAAAGCTGTGATTGATATTATATGATACAACATCAGTAGTTGTTGCATTTACAACTTGTATAAGTCCTGTCATCAGCTGATGTCAGCCAGTGTCTGGCTGGAGACTGACTGCATTGATGAATGGAATGTTGGCATATTGGCAGTTAATTTGAAAAATGTATGGAATCATTGGAATCAATGGAATCATTGGAATCAATGGAATCATTGGAATCAATGGAATCATTGGAATCAAAGGAATCATTGGAATCAATGGAATCATTGGAATCAATGGAATCATTGGAATCAATGGAATTATTGGAATCACTCCTCTAAAACTGTCTGGCTAGCTAACAAACAGTGCAAGAAAATATTCAAATGCATTGTTTTACACAATGTCTTGTCACAGCACTGGCTGACCACTGGCTTACCAAACCGCCTGACCAAAATGGCTGACCTTATATACCATCACAAGAAGTTTCATGTCCATTTTAGTTTTCTAATTCCTAATTATTTTTGGCCACAGCTCAGAGCCCTGTCTCCTCTATGTGTGTTAATATCTCCTCTCTGTGTGTTAATATCTCCTCTCTGTGTGTTAATATCTCCTCTCTGTGTGTTATCTCCTCTCTGTGTGTTAATATCTCCTCTCTGTGTGTTAATATCTCCTCTCTGTGTGTTAATATCTCCTCTCTGTGTGTTAATATCTCCTCTCTGTGTGTTAATATCTCCTCTCTGTGTGTTAATATCTCCTCTCTGTGTGTTAATATCTCCTCTATGTGTGTTAATATCTCCTCTCTGTGTGTTAATGTCTCCTCTCTGTGTGTTAATATCTCCTCTCTGTGTGTTAATATCTACTCTCTGTGTGTTAATATCTCCTCTCTGTGTGTTAATATCTCCTCTCTGTGTGTTAATATCTCCTCTCTGTGTGTTAATATCTCCTCTCTGTGTGTTAATATCTCCTCTCTGTGTGTTAATATCTCCTCTCTGTGTGTTAATATCTCCTCTCTGTGTGTTAATATCTCCTCTATGTGTGTTAATATCTCCTCTCTGTGTGTTATCTCCTCCCTGTGTGTTATCTCCTCTCTGTGTGTTAATATCTCCTCTCTGTGTGTTAATATCTCCTCTCTGTGTGTTAATATCTCCTCTCTGTGTGTTAATATCCCCTCTCTGTCTCCTCTCTGTGTGTTAATATCTACTCTCTGTGTGTTAATATCTCCTCTCTGTCTCCTCTCTGTGTGTTAATATCTCCTCGCTGTGTGTTAATATCTCCTCTCTGTGTGTTAATATCTCCTCTCTGTGTGAAACACCTCTCTGTATGTTAATATCTCCTCTCTGTCTCCTCTCTGTGTGTTAATATCTACTCTCTGTGTTAATATCTCCTCTCTGTGTGTTAATATCTCCTCTCTGTGTGTTAATATCTCCTCTCTGTGTGTTAATATCTCCTCTCTCTGTGTTAATATCTCCTCTCTGTGTGTTAATATCTCCTCTCTGTGTGTTAATATCTCCTCTCTGTGTGTTAATATCTCCTCTCTGTGTGTTAATATCTCCTCTCTGTGTGTTAATATCTCCTCTCTGTGTGTTAATATCACCTCTCTGTGTGTTAATATCTCCAAGTCCCCTGAGGTTTTTATTCATTAAATTCTGTTGTGGTTATTGTTCCCCTCATCCTCTTCCAGGTGGGCACAGAGTTCACCACCATCCTCTACAACTTCATGTGTAACTCCAGCTGTGTGGGAGGCATGAACCGACGCCCCATCCTCATCATCGTCACCCTGGAAACCAGAGAGTAAGACATTCATTCCAATACGACTTTATATTGTCCCCTCAGAGTCATTCAACATCTGCACAGAGAACAGAGAAGCATCAAGACAACAGAGAACAGAGTGTAGCATCAGTGTCCCAGATCTGTTTGTGTTGTCATGCCAAACAGATGGCTATGCACCACAAATCAGAGCCATACAGAATATAGATTGATCTGGGGCCAGGCTAATGGTCTGAGCCATATAGACTGATCTGGGGCCAGGCTAATGGTCTGAGCCATATAGAATATAGACTGATCTGGAGCCAGGCTAATGGTCTGAGCCATATAGAATATAGACTGATCTGGGGCCAGGCTAATGGTCTGAGCTATATAGACTGATCTGGGGCCAGGCTAATGGTCAGAGCCATATAGAATATAGACTGATCTGGGGCCAGGCTAATGGTCTGAGCCATATAGAATATAGACTGATCTGGAGCCAGGCTAATGGTCTGAGCCATATAGAATGATCTGGGGCCAGGCTAATGGTCTGAGCTATATAGACTGATCTGGGGCCAGGCTAATGGTCTGAGCCATATAGAATATAGACTGATCTGGAGCCAGACTAATGGTCTGAGCCATATAGACTGATCTGGGGCCAGGCTAATGGTCTGAGCCATATAGACTGATCTGGGGCCAGGCTAATGGTCTGAGCCATATAGAATATAGACTGATCTGGGGCCAGGCTAATGGTCTGAGCCATATAGAATATAGACTGATCTGGGGCCAGGCTAATGGTCTGAGCCATATAGAATATAGACTGATCTGGGGCCAGGCTAATGGTCTGAGCCATATAGAATATAGACTGTTCTGGGGCCAGGCTAATGGTCTGAGCCATATAGACTGATCTGGGGCCAGGCTAATGGTCTGAGCCATACAGAATATAGACTGATCTGGGGCCAGGCTAATGGTCTGAGCCATATAGAATATAGACTGATCTGGAGCCAGGCTAATGGTCTGAGCCATATAGAATATAGACTGATCTGGGGCCAGGCTAATGGTCTGAGCCATATAGAATATAGACTGATCTGGGGCCAGGCTAATGGTCTGAGCCATATAGAATATAGACTGATCTGGGGCCAGGCTAATGGTCTGAGCCATATAGAATATAGACTCATCTGGAGCCAGGCTAATGGTCTGAGGCATATAGACTGATCTGGGGCCAGGCTAATGGTCTGAGCCATACAGAATATAGACTGATCTGGAGCCAGGCTAATGGTCTGAGCCATATAGACTGATCTGGGGCCAGGCTAATGGTCTGAGCCATATAGAATATAGACTGATCTGGAGCCAGGCTAATGGTCTGAGCCATATAGAATATAGACTGATCTGGGCCAGGCTAATGGTCTGAGCCATATAGAATATAGACTGTTCTGGGGCCAGGCTAATGGTCTGAGCCATATAGAATATAGACTGATCTGGGGCCAGGCTATTGGTCTGAGCCATATAGAATATAGACTGATCTGGGGCCAGGCTAATGGTCTGAGCCATATAGACTGATCTGGGGCCAGGCTATTGGTCTGAGCCATATAGAATATAGACTGATCTGGGGCCAGGCTAATGGTCTGAGCCATATAGAATATAGACTGATCTGGGGCCAGGCTAATGGTCTGAGCCATATAGAATATAGACTGATCTGGGGCCAGGCTAATGGTCTGAGCCATATAGAATATAGACTGATCTGGGGCCAGGCTAATGGTCTGAGCCATATAGAATATAGACTGATCTGGGGCCAGGCTAATGGTCTGAGCCATACAGAATATAGACTGATCTGGAGCCAGGCTAATGGTCTGAGCCATATAGACTGATCTGGGGCCAGGCTAATGGTCTGAGCCATACAGAATATAGACTGATCTGGAGCCAGGCTAATGGTCTGAGCCATATAGACTGATCTGGGGCCAGGCTAATGGTCTGAGCCATATAGAATATAGACTGATCTGGAGCCAGGCTAATGGTCTGAGCCATATAGAATATAGACTGATCTGGGGCCAGGCTAATGGTCTGAGCCATATAGAATATAGACTGATCTGGGGCCAGGCTATTGGTCTGAGCCATATAGAATATAGACTGATCTGGGGCCAGGCTAATGGTCTGAGCCATATAGAATATAGACTGATCTGGGGCCAGGCTATTGGTCTGAGCCATATAGAATATAGACTGATCTGGCGCCAGGCTAATGGTCTGAGCCATATAGAATATAGACTGATCTGGGGCCAGGCTATTGGTCTGAGCCATATAGAATATAGACTGATCTGGGGCCAGGCTAATGGTCTGAGCCATATAGAATATAGACTGATCTGGGGCCAGGCTAATGGTCTGAGCCATATAGAATATAGACTGATCTGGGGCCAGGCTAATGGTCTGAGCCATATAGAATATAGACTCATCTGGAGCCAGGCTAATGGTCTGAGCCATATAGACTGATCTGGGGCCAGGCTAATGGTCTGAGCCATACAGAATATAGACTGATCTGGAGCCAGGCTAATGGTCTGAGCCATATAGACTGATCTGGGGCCAGGCTAATGGTCTGAGCCATATAGAATATAGACTGATCTGGCGCCAGGCTAATGGTCTGAGCCATATAGAATATAGACTGATCTGGGGCCAGGCTAATGGTCTGAGCCATATAGAATATAGACTGATCTGGGGCCAGGCTAATGGTCTGAGCCATATAGAATATAGACTGATCTGGGGCCAGGCTAATGGTCTGAGCCATATAGAATATAGACTGATCTGGGGCCAGGTGAAAGCTATGATCCCTTATTGATGTCACTTGTTAAATCCACTTCAATCAGTGTAGATGAAGGGGAGGAGACAGGTTAAAGAAGGATTTCTAAGTCAACAGACAATTGAGACATGAATTGTGTATGTGAGCCATTCAGAGGATGAATGGGAAGGACAAAATATTTAAGAGTCTTTGAACAGGGTATGGTAGTAGGTGCCAGGTTCACCGGTTTGTGTCAAGAACTGCAACGCTGCTGGGTTTTTCACGCTCAACAGTTTCCCGTGTGTATCAAGAATGGTCCACCACCCAACGGACATCCAGCCAACTGGACACAACTGTGGGGAAGCATTGGGGTCAACATGGGCCAGCATCTCTGTAGAATGCTTTCAAAACCATGTAGAATCCTTGCTCTGACAAATTGAGGCTGTTCTGAGGGGCAAAAGGGAATTTTTAAATTTTTTATTTAACCTTTATTTAAATAGGGAAGTCAGTTAAGCACAAATTCTTATTTACGATGACGACCTACCCCCGGCCAAACCCTAACGACGCTGGACAAATTGTGCACCGCCCTATGGGACTCTCAATCACAGCCGGTTGTGATACAGCCTGGAATTGAACCAATTAGGACAGTGTTCCTAATGTTTAGTACAGTCAGTGTAAAGAAATATATTATATAGTTTTCCACATGTCTCCGGCTCTACTTTGGTATCATAGCCCTCCCTATAGATGGTAAATAGATGTTACTGTGTCTCTCCTACGTCGCAGAGGTCAGGTGCTTGGTCGGCGTTGCTTCGAGGCCAGGATCTGTGCGTGTCCTGGCCGGGACCGCAAGGCGGACGAGGACAGCATCCGCAAGCAACATGTTACTGACGGAACAAAGACCAGTGAGTGTATGAAACGCCGTAAGTAGTGCTGGGAGCTGGTGGAGGACTGTCTGACTGGCTGTGATCGTACTATACTCTCTCTCTGTTTCTCGCTCACACACCTACTGTATGCTGCCTGCCCCTGTGCTGTGGTCTCCCTTCTCCTGTGCCCGTTATCGCTCTCCTCCTGCCCTGTGCTATAGGCTCTCTCCTCCTGCCCTGTGTTGTAGGCTCTCTCCTCCTGCCCTGTGCTGTAGGCTCTCTCCTCCTGCCCTGTGTTGTAGTCTCTCTCCTCCTGCCCTGTGATGTAGTCTCTCTCCTGCCCTGTGATGTAGTCTCTCTCCTCCTGCCCTGTGATGTAGTCTCTCTCCTCCTGCCCTGTGATGTAGTCTCTCTCCTCCTGCCCTGTGATGTAGTCTCTCTCCTCCTGCCCTGTGATGTAGTCTCTCTCCTCCTGCCCTGTGATGTAGTCTCTCTCCTCCTGCCCTGTGATGTAGTCTCTCTCCTCCTGCCCTGTGTTGTAGTCTCTCTCCTCCTGTGCTGTAGTCTCTCTCCTCCTGACCTGTGTTGTAGTCTCTCTCCTCCTGACCTGTGATGTAGTCTCTCTCCTCCTGCCCTGTGCTGTAGTCTCTCTTCTCCTGACCTGTGTTGTAGTCTCTCTTCTCCTGTGTTGTAGTCTCTCTCCTCCTGACCTGTGTTGTAGTCTCTCTCCTCCTGACCTGTGATGTAGTCTCCCTCCTCCTGACCTGTGATGTAGTCTCTCTCCTCCTGCCCTGTGATGTAGTCTCTCTCCTCCTGCCCTGTGATGTAGTCTCTCTCCTCCTGCCCTGTGTTGTAGTCTCTCTCCTCCTGTGCTGTAGTCTCTCTCCTCCTGACCTGTGTTGTAGTCTCTCTCCTCCTGTGTTGTAGTTTCACTCCTCCTGTGTTGTAGTCTCTCTCTTCCTGCCCTGTGCTCGTTTTCCATCTTATATGCTTGCTGATGTAGAGTTCTAACTAATATTATGTCCAACTGGTGTAACCGGCCCAGTTAGCTACATGTACTGACCAGGCCTCTGTCCTCCTCTCCTCCCTTCGTTCTCCTCTCCTCCCTCCGTCCTCCTCTGTTCCCTCCGTCCTCCACTCCTCCTCTCCTCCCTCTGTTCCCTCCGTCCTCCACTCCTCCTCTCCTCCCTCTGTCCTCCTCTGTTCCCTCCGTCCTCCACTCCTCCTCTCCTCCCTCTGTCCTCCTCTCCTCCCTCCGTCCTCCTTTCTTCATCTCTCCAGCCTTCCGCCAGGCCCCCCATGGAATCCAGATGTCCTCCGTCAAGAAGAGAAGATCCACTGATGAGGAAGTGTTTTGTCTGCCTGTAAGTGTCTGTCTACACCATAGATAATATAATATCTGTATGTCTACGGTCCTCTGTTCTTTTACCTGGGTTTTTCCCCAGGGAATTAACTGACCCCATGATGATGTTAGTACAGTCTATTCTATAGAAATAGAATTACAACACCAATTAACATAGAACAGTCTTGTTGGATACGTGAAGAAAGAAAACATGTGTTTTGTCCTGTATTCCTGTTTGCGTTTTGGTAGGCCGTCGTTGTAAATAACAATTTGTTTTTAACTGACTTGCCTTGTTAAATAAAAGGTTCATGAATATTTTTTTTTAAATAAAGAAAAACAATAATTAGGGGAATGTTTCAAAATAAGAGTCTGACCTTCAGAATAAAGGTCCTCTGTCCATAACTGGCAAAACCAACCCTGATACACTCTATGTATACATTATATTGTATACATCGTATACAATATATTAATCTTGTGGTATGTTCCAGATGCTAACCAACCCCTCTCTCTCTTTGCCTCTGTAGATTAAAGGCCGTGAAATTTATGAGATTTTGGTAAAAATCAAAGAGTCACTGGAACTCATGCAGTTTCTGCCTCAGCACACTGTCGAGTCATACAGGCAGCAGCAGCAGAACCTCCTACAGAAACAGTGAGTACAGCTCTCTGACAAACAGACAGACAGACACATACTGGAGTCCACTAGCACCTAGCAGTGCTGCTCGTCTCCCCTGAACCAAACTGAGGTAAAGCTCTATCTCAATTTGTCTATTGATGATTCCTTGCATCCTCTCTCCTCCAACCACATTGGAGGAGAAGGTCCCAAGGTCTCTCCTCTTCTTCTCCAATTGTTTTTGTTTTGAGAAGGAGGCGAGGAGACAAGAGGTTGAGGAGACGGGATGCAAGGAATCAAGGAAAGATTAATTGAGAAAGAGTCCTAGGCCCACATGGTCCCAGACCGGCCTGCAGCCTGTAAGGCCCACCCTCCTTAGCTTCATAGTGTGTGGTTCCTTGTTTTTTGTCTCTACACTTTTTCTGCACGCTTCACACATGACATTTTAACTTAACTACTTGACTTGCTCTTTTGGAGATTGTTTGGATTTAAATAAAGGACTGTACTGTAGCACGCAAAGAAAGCTGACAGTGGAGATGGTCCATGTGAGATGTTGTTTTGGATGTGGTTTCTTTTGGGGGGGGGGGGGGGGTGGGGTGGATTCAACACGACATTGACTGAGCATGATCGCTTGTTTGGTTGCATGTTATTGAAAAGTGGATGGTTGTGTTACATTTGGTAACTGGTCATGAACCGGTCAAGTGAAATGATGCTTGAGTTTTTGGCATAGTGAAACACAACACAACGATAACCATATAATTTTGAAAGAAGAGAGTGTTTTGGCCGAGACGGATCGTATTTTCATCAGAGATGTCTGCATGCTGCGTGTGCACCTCAGAGGGTGAGCCTAGTTTCGTGGTGTACCTGGTTGTCCTCTGTAATTAGGTTATATTATGTCCGATAGACAGATGAAGTATCTAGAGATGGATGGAAACACCTTTTAGGTGCTCTGACAGGTTTGCACAACAACAGTCGTTTCCCAGTCATTGGCTTGAGTTTATTCATACTTTAAAGAAACACAACTCTGCCCATTCAGCTAAGGCTGGGGAGAGAAAGGTAGTTCTCTGTAAATTATAGTAAATAACCTCCTGCTTTCAGACACTATGATAATTATTACATTTTTACATTTTTTTTCCTGTCGTTACCTGCTTAGTTTGAGTTAGTTTGGACATAATTATTGCTTATATAATTATTGATCATTATTATTGTTTCTCATTTAGAAAACGTGCAGACCTTCTGACACAGTGACGTCACAATGCTTACATTTGATTTTTTTAAATCCTGGTTTGAAAAGCCATTTTTAGTTTGAGTTAGTTTGGGTTCTGTCACACTGCCCTCTGGCGCCCCCCCTCCCCATTGTGGCTGGATGTGGTGGTGCAGCAGGTAACGACAGGGAACTGGAGGGAGCTTCAGGTCAGAGCAGGGCCCATTGGTTTTACATGCTGCGATATTGGCTCTCAGGTGTTTATTTCGTATCAACAGAACAGTATTATCTAGACCAGGAGTGTCAAACATACGGGCCATATATTTTTTTTTTGTTGGGTGGGGGTGACGAACTCAATATACTTTAAAATGACTTGAACCAAATAGAAACTGTGTAGTGATGAAAGCCGACCTACAGTTACACCGCTTCTTGGCGGTGTGCGGCTCTCTAATAGGTCACAGAAATTAAAGCTAGACAAGTCATGAAGTATCGAAAAAAAAAATAGTCCTCTGTCCAAAAGCAACAGATAGTCCTCTGTCCAAAAGCAACAGATAGTCCTCTGTCCAAAAGCAACAGATAGTCCTCTGTCCAAAAGCAACAGATAGTCCTCTGTCCAAAAGCAACAGATAGTCCTCTGTCCAAAAGCAACAGATAGTCCTCTGTCCAAAAGCAACAGATAGTCCTCTGTCCAAAAGCAACAGATAGTCCTCTGTCCAAAAGCAACAGATAGTCCTCTGTCCAAAAGCAACAGATAGTCCTCTGTCCAAAAGCAACAGATAGTCCTCTGTCCAAAAGCAACAGATAGTCCTCTGTCCAAAAGCAAAAGATAGTCCTCTGTCCAAAAGCAACAGATAGTCCTCTGTCCAAAAGCAACAGATAGAGGACTATGTTTTGCAAAATGTTGACGGTGAGGAACTATAACACGTCGTCAGTACGACCTCACTGAAGACCGAATGCGGTCCAAGGGGGGCGGGGGAATAGTTTCACACCCCTGATCTACACTATTACACTATTTGATGATACTTTAAACATTTACAAACGCAACAAATTGTGTACCACTGCCATTTCTGCTGTTCAGCCCAGCAGACTGATGTTTGTCCGTACAGAACTGGGTAATAGCTGGAGTTATTCTCTTACTAGATACTCGTCTTCTCTGCATGCTGATTTGTTGTTTAAAATTCATCTCCATGACCTTTCACCTGTATTCTTGCTAACCCTAGTAGGGTTAATTCATGACGGAATAAAACCTACTGCCAAACCTTTCAGAAATTGCTTTTCTTTTTCTTTTTTCTCTCTCTCTTTTTTAACTCGCATGACGACAATCAAGAGTCTCCCCGATATTCTAGAGATTCAATCAACTATTGCTGTTCAACAGTCGTACCTTCTGGACACTAATATCAACCTACAACCCTACACAACCCTACACTTCCCTACCCTATATCACCCTACACTACCCTATATCACCCTACACTACCCTACACTACCCTACATCACCCTACCCTACATCACCCTACCCTACCCTACACTACATCACCCTACCCTACACTACATCACCCTACCCTACACTACACTACATCACCCTACACTACCCTACATTACCCTACCCTACACTACATCACCCTAACCTACACTACCCTACATCACCCTACATCACCCTACCCTACACTACCCTACATCACCCTACCCTACACTACATCACCCTACCCTACACTACCCTACATCACCCTACCCTACACTACATCACCCTACATTACCCTACCCTACACTACACTACCCTACATCACCCTACCCTACCCTACGCTACATCACCCTACCCTACATCACCCTACATCACCCTACACTACCCTACGCTACATCACCCTACCCTAAACTACATCACCCTACATCACCCTACCCTACCCTACGCTACCCTACATCACCCTACCCTACGCTACACTACATCACCCTACCCTACATCACCCTACATCACCCTACACTACACTACCCTACACTACACTACCCTACCCTACATCACCCTACACTACACTGCCCTACATCACCCTACCCTACATCACCCTACCCTACCCTACATCACCCTACCCTACGCTACACTACATCACCCTACCCTACACTACCCTACCCTACGCTACCCTACATCACCCTACCCTACACTACCCTACATCACACTACACAACCCTACCCTACACTACATCACCCTACGCTACACTACCCTACATCACCCTACGCTACATCACCCTACACTACATCACCCTACATCACCCTACACTACACAACTCTACCCTACATCACCCTACACTACACAACTCTACCCTACGCTACACTACATCACCCTACACTACACAACCCTACATCACCCTACACTACACAACTCTACCCTACGCTACACTACACAACCCTACATCACCCTACCCTACACAACCCTACATTACCCTACCCTACACTACACAACCCTACCCTACGCTACACTACATCACCCTACCCTACGCTACACTACATCACCCTACACTACACAACCCTACATCACCCTACCCTACGCTACACTACATCACCCTACACTACACAATCCTACATCACCCTACCCTACACTACACAACCCTACCCTACGCTACACTACATCACCCTACCCTACGCTACACTACATCACCCTACACTACACAACCCTACATCACCCTACCCTACACTACATCACCCTACACTACACAATCCTACATCACCCTACATCACCCTACCCTACGCTACACTACATCACCCTACACTACACTACCCTACACTACACTACCCTACATCACCCTACATCACCCTACCCTACGCTACACTACATCACCCTACACTACACTACCCTACGCTACACTACATCACCCTACACTACACTACCCTACATCACCCTACCCTACACTACATCACCCTACATCACCCTACCCTACACCACACTACCCTACCCTACATCACCCTACACCACATCACCCTACACCACACTATCACCCTACCCTACATCACCCTACATCACCCTACCCTACCCTACATCACCCTACCCTACACTACATCACCCTACATTACCCTACATCACCCTACCCTACACTACCCTACATCACCCTACCCTACATCACCCTACTTCACCCTACCCTACATCACCCTACATCACTCTACCCTACACCACACTACCCTACCCTACATCACCCTACACCACACTACCCTACATCACCCTACACCACACTATCACCCTACCCTACATCACCCTACATCACCGTACCCAACCCTACATTACCCTACCCTATATCACCCTAGATCACCCTACACTACCCTACATCACCGTACCCAACATCACCCTACCCTAGATCACCCTACACTACACTATATCACCCTACACTACCCTACATCACCGTACCCAACCCTACATCACCCTACCCTAGATCACCCTACCCTACACTATACTACCCTACATTATACTCTACACTGAGATAGAGATCTATCTAAGAAGTCCTACTGATCTGTTTCTATATTGATTAGTTACACCCCTTGACTTATTCCACATGGTGTTGTGTTACAGCCTGAATTCAAAATGGATTCAATTAAGATGTTTTATCACTGGCCTCTACACTCTATACTCCGTAATGTCAAAGTGGAATTACATTTGTAGACATTTTTACAAAAAAATCTAATACAATGTTAAGATTAAATGTCTTGAGTCAATAAGTACTATGTCAAGGAGCCCAAATAAGTTCAGGAGTAAAAATGTGCTTTAAAAACAAGTCACATAACTTTCATGGACTCTGTGTGCAACTATAGTTTTGATCAGGATTTTTTTTAAATGACTACCTGATCTCTGTACCCCACACATACAATTATCTGTAAGGTCCCTCAGTCGAGCAGTGAATTTCAAACACAGATTCAACCACAAAGATGAGGGAGGTTTTCAAGGCTAGCTAGCTAGCTAATGTTTGTGTACATGATCAAATTTGAATGAATGAATGACAGATTTATTACATTTATCAAGATTTATTCTGACTTTGAGGGCGACGTAGTAGTGACTGTTGCTAAGTAACATGCTAAGATTCATGGGAAGAAGTTGCTGCCAAACGGCGGCGAGTCCGCATAGGATGCCCACTCGAAAAAGAGGCTTCTGGAGGATGCAGTGGAGCCCTCTTTGAATTGACAACTAGCGTTTGAGATTGACTCGTTCCTCTTCTTCAAACAGTGTTATTTCTTTCTCTTCTCTGGTTCCTGTCTGCAGTCTGCTTAAAGCCCGGCTACGTTCCGAGCTCCTGGAGCCCGTAGCAACAGAGCAGAGGAGACGATGCAGTATCTCTTGAGAGCCTCACCTCAACCTCACATTCCTTCTCCCTTCAGTTTTCTCCTCCACCCCAGTCACAATCAGACTGGGTCTCTCTCTCTCTCTCTCCCTCCCTCTCAGGTTGTGCCTCTGTTGAAACTATCATATTCTCCAAGCAGAGTTAAATAAACCGATATTCATTACTCATGTATAAACAATATATTATGACTTTAGTGTGGCTGGCTACTATGACAAATACTCTGAATGCCAGCCATGGTCTACTGATAAGGTGTTGTCATGTTCTAATCTTAAATCATAAATTAATGTGTTTTTTGCATGCCAGATTTTTTTATTTATTATAAAAGTTAGCTTACTTTGTAGCTAATGTGTGGCAACACCAGTTTCAAACAGCAGAGGGAGGTAGAGATCTATTTAATTTTGGATAATCTCTATAAATGAAACTATGCTGCACGCACAGTGCATAATTTTCAAAGCCCCATTCATGACTGATTTTTTTAGGGTTGTGTTTTATTGATGGTAAAATGTGACCAACCGGCTCGATTCGGTCTTATTTAGCAAAATTTGAAAGTGTTTTTTTTTTTTTTACATTGGATAAAAGTAGAGACTCAGAGCTGGAAAATGGTATTACATTCACTACAGTTGAGGAACAATGGGAAAGTAATTCTGCTTTGAAAGTTGATAAACTTGTAACCTCACTTTTGAGAAAATGGCCCTTGAATGTTTTGGTATCTACAAGATAGGTGTTCTTTGTCTCCACCCATTCAGCATTGTTCACACCCTCTTAAGCTTTAGCCCCACCCATCTCTTTAAAGATTCACATGTGAGGCTATGTAGTAAGCAACCAAATATTTCAAGGCTGGTTTATACTACGGGTGTGTTTGTAACGGATGTGAAATGGCTAGCTAGTTAGCGGGTACGCGCTAATAGCGTTTCAATCGGTTACGTCACTTGCTCTGAGACCTGAAGTAGGGTTTCGCGGCTTTTGTGGAGCGATGGGTAACGACGCTTCGTGGGTGTCAGTTGTTGATGTGTGCAGAGGGTCCCTGGTTCGCGCCCGTGTCGGGGCGAGGGGACGGTTTAAAGTTATACTGTAACATGTTCGTAAATTTAATCTGGAGTGCCAGAGTGTGCTGTGGGCGTTTGTAAACTCAGAGCGTTGTCAGATTGGCCGTTCGTAAATTCAGAAGGTTTCGCTCTCGTAACGTTCAGAGCGCACGCTGGACGCTCTGGCCGAGGAGTAGGGTTGATCTGAGCGATCTGACCTAACAGCAGCAGTCACGCACTCAAGATAACTGGCTACCGTTGGCTAGCTTGCTAGCTACTTCCAGACACAAATGAGGGAACAGCTCACTCGGATCATTTTACTCCCCCTAGCAGAGCTGGTTAGGCTGTTTATATGTTATCCAGAGCTTTGGTGACGGCAACTGTGCTGCTGGCAACAATTTAATTACGCTTTTTTTGCCACCGTTTACCAACAATGGCCATATTCAACGGGTGTTGAGCGTTCGTAAATTCGTCAGTTATTCTGCGCTTTGGAGCACTCTGAAATCGGAGTAGTTAGCCAGAGCGAATTTGACAGCTACGTCTATCGACAGTTGCCGCAGTGACATCAAACATTCTATTGAAATAGTTACTTGCATAGTGGAGTCTTTTGTTTAGATAGCTAGCTAGCTAAACAATGAACCATAATCCCAACTCATAACGTTACTACCCTGCATGAATCTGCAGGTAGCTAACCAACCAGGTTCAATGTTAGCTAGCTAACCAACCAGGTTCAATGTTAGCTAGCTAACCAACCAGGTTCAATGTTAGCTAGCTAACATTAGGCTATAACTAGCCTACAGTATATTGATTGAGATGTGTACTCTGATAGATAACACCTACAGAATATTGATTGAGATACAGTATGTACTCTGATAGATAACACCTACAGAATATTGATTGAGATACAGTATGTACTCTGATAGATAACACCTACAGAATATTGATTGAGATACAGTATGTACTCTGATAGATAACACCTACAGAATATTGATTGAGATACAGTATGTACTCTGATAGATAACACCTACAGAATATTGATTGAGATATGTACTCTGATAGATAACACCTACAGAATATTGAGATGTGTACTCTGATAGATAACACATACAGAATATTGAGATGTGTACTCTGATAGATAACACATACAGAATATTGATTGAGATGTGTACTCTGATAGATAACACATACAGAATATTGATTGAGATGTGTACTCTGATAGATAACACCTACAGAATATTGAGATGTGTACTCTGATAGATAACACATACAGAATATTGATTGAGATGTGTACTCTGATAGATAACACCTACAGAATATTGATTGAGATGTTTAATGTTTGTACTTGCATTATCATTTCCAGTAGAGTTTCAGATAAATTAAAGTTATAATTAATTCTCAGTAAAACGCTATATGACAACGTTCTATAAAAACGATAGGAACTATTTCTTAGTCACATATGGCCTTTATTAAACAAAGTTCAAGAAACAGGGTAGAGAGAAAGCAAGTATATACACAGTCTGTTTAATCCTACTGAACAGTAAAAATGAAATGTTGTTTCCAACTGTGTAACTAACAGCCATGTGGCCCTTTGTCGTTAAAGATGGGATCTCTGGGGGGATGAGAGTAATGGCCTGTACCCTCCTCTCTCCTGCCCCAGGAGCGGCATGGCCCCCCAGCCCCAGTATGGCTCCAGCTCCCCTCCTCACCCCCACGGCAAGGTCAACAAGCTCCCCTCCGTCAGCCAGCTCATCAACCCCCAGCAGCGCAACATACTCACCCCTTCCTCCATGCCCCAAGGCCTGACTGACAGTAAGTGTGCCTTATACTTTTGTATGATGAGAGATTCTCCCTAGTCTATGTTTCTATCTGGCTAGGTCCCGGTCCGGTCCTGCCTCCCCCCTTGTTTGTTTTTCTCCCTGTCGTACCTCCACTGGCCCCGTCTCCTAACTCCACCAACACGTCCCCTTTGGGTCGATCATGTGACACGCGTCAGGCGGGACAGGCAGGGTAGCGGTACCTGTCTGGGCACGCGGGGCGCTGAGAGAGGTGTGCAGGGGCCTCTGTCAGAACGATTCCTCCCATAGGTGAATATGATCCTTGTGGGACCCTGTTCCTCCACTCCAGAGTACATACTCCTGGATCTCTCTGGGGGCCTGCGGGCCCTGTTCCTCCTCTCCTCTCTGGGGCCCTGTTCCTGCCTGTTCCTCCTCTCCTCTCTGGGGGCCTGCGGGCCCTGTTCCTCCTCTCCTCTCTGGGGCCCTGTTCCTCCTCTCCTCTCTGGGGGCCTGTTCCTCCTCTCCTCTCTGGGGGCCTGTTCCTCCTCTCCTCTCTGGGGGCCTGCGGGCCCTATTCCTCCTCTCCTCTCTGGGGCCCTGTTCCTCCCTGTTCCTCCTCTCCTCTCTGGGGGCCTGCGGGCCCTGTTCCTCCTCTCCTCTCTGGGGCCCTGTTCCTGCCTGTTCCTCCTCTCCTCTCTGGGGGCCTGCGGGCCCTGTTCCTCCTCTCCTCTCTGGGGCCCTGTTCCTCCTCTCCTCTCTGGGGGCCTGCGGGCCCTGTTCCTCCCTGTTCCTCCTCTCCTCTCTGGGGCCCTGTTCCTCCTCTCCTCTCTGGGGGCCTGCGGGCCCTGTTCCTCCCTGTTCCTCCTCTCCTCTCTGGGGCCCTGTTCCTCCCTGTTCCTCCTCTCCTCTCTGGGGGCCTGCGGACCCTGTTCCTCCTCTCCTCTCTGGGGCACTGTTCCTCCGTGTTCCTCCTCTCCTCTCTGGGCTCCTGCAGGCACTGTTCCTCCTCTCCTCTCTGGGGGCCTGCGGGCCCTGTTCCTCCTCTCCTCTCTGGAGCACTGTTCCTCCCTGTTCCTCCTCTCCTCTCTGGGGGCCTGCGGGCCCTGTTCCTCCTCTCCTCTCTGGGGCACTGTTCCTCCTCTCCTCTCTGGGGGCCTGCGGGCCCTGTTCCTCCCTGTTCCTCCTCTCCTCTCTGGGGGCCTGCGGGCCCTGTTCCTCCTCTCCTCTCTGGGGGCCTGCGGGCCCTGTTCCTCCTCTCCTCTCTGGGGCACTGTTCCTCCCTGTTCCTCCTCTCCTCTCTGGGGGCCTGCGGGCCCTGTTCCTCCTCTCCTCTCTGGGGGCCTGCGGGCCCTGTTCCTCCTCTCCTCTCTGGGGCACTGTTCCTCCCTGTTCCTCCTCTCCTCTCTGGGGGCCTGCGGGCCCTGTTCCTCCTCTCCTCTCTGGGGCCCTGTTCCTCCCTGTTCCTCCTCTGCTCTCTGGGGGCCTGCGGGCCCTGTTCCTCCCTGTTCCTCCTCTCCTCTCTGGGCTCCTGCAGGCACTGTTCCTCCCTGTTCCTCCTCTGCTCTCTGGGGGCCTGCGGGCCCTGTTCCTCCCTGTTCCTCCTCTCCTCTCTGGGGGCCTGCGGGCCCTGTTCCTCCTCTCCTCTCTGGGGGCCTGCGGGTCCTGTTCCTCCCTGTTCCTCCTCTCCTCTCTGGGCTCCTGCAGGCACTGTTCCTCCTCTCCTCTCTGGGGGCCTGCGGGCCCTGTTCCTCCTCTCCTCTCTGGGGGCCTGCGGGCCCTGTTCCTCCTTGTTCCTCCTCTCCTCTCTGGGCTCCTGCAGGCACTGTTCCTCCTTGTTCCTCCTCTCCTCTCTGGGGGCCTGCGGGTCCTGTTCCTCCTCTCCTCTCTGGGGCCCTGTTCCTCCCTGTTCCTCCTCTGCTCTCCTCTCTGGGGGCCTGCGGGCCCTGTTCCTCCCTGTTCCTCCTCTCCTCTCTGGGGGCCTGCGGGCCCTGTTCCTCCCTGTTCCTCCTCTCCTCTCTGGGGGCCTGCGGGCCCTGTTCCTCCTTGTTCCTCCTCTCCTCTCTGGGGGCCTGCGGGCCCTGTTCCTCCTCTCCTCTCTGGGGGCCTGCGGGCCCTGTTCCTCCTCTCCTCTCTGGGCTCCTGCAGGCCCTGTTCCTCCTTGTTCCTCCTCTCCTCTCTGGGGGCCTGCGGGCCCTGTTCCTCCTCTCCTCTCTGGGGGCCTGCGGGCCCTGTTCCTCCTCTCCTCTCTGGGGGCCTGCGGGTCCTGTTCCTCCTCTCTGGGGGCCTGCGGGCCCTGTTCCTCCTCTCTGGGGGCCTGCGGGTCCTGTTCCTCCTCTCTGGGGGCCTGCGGGCCCTGTTCCTCCTCTCCTCTCTGGGGGCCTGCGGGTCCTGTTCCTCCTCTCTGGGGGCCTGCGGGCCCTGTTCCTCCTCTCCTCTCTGGGGGCCTGCGGGCCCTGTTCCTCCTCTCCTCTCTGGGGGCCTGTGGGTCCTGTTCCTCCCTGTTCCTCCTCTCCTCTCTGGGGGCCTGCGGGTCCTGTTCCTCCTCTCCTCTCTGGGGGCCTACGGGCCCTGTTCCTCCTCTCCTCTCTGTGCTCCTGCAGGCACTGTTCCTCCCTGTTCCTCCTCTCCTCTCTGGGGGCCTGCGGGTCCTGTTCCAACAGTTGGCTTCCAGTTCAAGCACCCTTTCACTGTTTCTACATAAGAGGGTAGATGGTTAAAGGGAAATTCTGCCACATCACCAACACAATACTAGTGTCTGCATCTATAATGTGCTTCTCATTAACCAGGTCTCCATCCATCTTTTTTTATGCATGCAGGATAAACAGAATGTCAGACCGTTCTGAGCAAATTTGTCGGGTCAACTTTCCAAATGTCGAACAAAACCAAAGTAAATACGGTAGACGAGGTGGGATCTTTAGAGTCGGTAAAATTAAATGGAGGTGGAAACGTCTTTATTGCCAAACTATTGATCACGTGATCGGCTATGATGTGTGGTCCTCCCCATTGCGACTCAGGGAAACACCACTTTATTAGGCTACATGATCAGCTTCACAGGGAGGTGAAAGGTCACGGTGACCAGCTTGATGCTCCTTTACAAATAAATATCCAGGGTCTTATTCTGGTGATGATCGATGCTGGGCTGCCGTTGGACAAATGTAAAATTAGCTCTCTCTTTTGTCCATCATAATCACATGATTGTAGCCTTGCCTACCTGCACTGTATATCTGAGATGTTGGCGAGAGCGAACGTGGCAAAATAAGTGTGTGTACATTTACATTTTTTCAGTAGAGTTGAAAATGTGATGGAAACACATTTAACTTGTATTTTTTTTTTTTTGATTCGGTATTCGGGGGAAATTTAACTGTAATAGGTGTTTGTATGTTCACTACGTCATCACGCACAGTCTTTTATCTGCGCCATGTCAATTTGATGGAAACATCTCTGGTGGGGAAAATGCTAATAGTTTTTATGCTGATATTAGAATAATCACATAAAAATATGTCGCCAATTGGGAGGAAACCAAGCTTTTGACATCACAGGGTAGAACTAAAAGTTAGAAAAACTGAGATTTTTTTAAAACCTGCAACGAGTTTCTAGCCAGATGGAGGATATTTTCCGTGCTCCCCACGTCACCGTGACGACGCCATCGGATAAAAATGCGCCGTTTTCGGGCCTCCCAGGTGGCACAGTGGTCTAGGGCACTGCATCGAAGCGCTAGCTGTGCCACCAGAGACTCTGGGTTCGCGCCCAGGCTCTGTCGCAGCCGGCCGCGACCGGGAGGTCCGTGGGGCGACGCACAATTGGCCTAGCGTCGTCCGGGTTAGGGAGGGTTTGGCCGGTAGGGATATCCTTGTCTCATCGCGCACCAGCGACTCCTGTGGCGGGCCGGGCGCAGTGCGCGCTAACCAAGGTAGCCAGGTGCACAGTGTTTCCTCTGACACATTGGTGCGGCTGGCTTCCGGGTTGGATGGGCGCTGTGTTAAGAAGCAGTGTCGGCTTGGTTGGGTTGTGTTTCGGAGGACGCATGGCTTTCGACCTTCGTCTCTCCCGAGCCCGTACGGGAGTTGTAGCGATGAGACAAGATAGTAATTACTAACAATTGGATACCACGAAAATTGGGGAGAAAATGGGATAAAATTTTAAAAAATGCGCCGTTTTCGCATATGTATTGGCACTGGTAATGTGCCACAGATAATGAAAACAAAATTGGTTGAAAAGGGGTGGACTTGCCCTTTAATATTGAGCACGTTCCCCATCTACCACCCTGTTGGGGAACATGAGATGCCCCCCCCCCCCACTATCTATTGAGATGCCCCCCCCCCCCCACTATCTATTGAGATGCCCCCCCCCCCCCACTATCTATTGAGATGCCCCCTCCCCCACTATCTATTGAGATGCCCCCCCCCCCCCCACTATCTATTGAGATGCCCCCCCCCCCCCCACTATCTATTGAGATGCCCCCCCCCCCCACTATCTATTGAGATGCCCCCCCCCCCCCCACTATCTATTGAGATGCCCCCCCCCACTATCTATTGAGACCACCCCCCCCCCCACTATCTATTGAGACCACCCCCCCCCCCCACTATCTATTGAGATCCCCCCCCCACTATCTATTGAGATGCCCCCCCCCACTATCTATTGAGATGCCCCCCCCCCCCACTATCTATTGAGATGCCCCCCCCCCCCACTATCTATTGAGATGCCCCCCCCCCCACTATCTATTGAGACCACCCCCCCCCCCACTATCTATTGAGATGCCCCCCCCCCCACTATCTATTGAGACCACCCCCCCCACTATCTATTGAGATGCCCCCCCCCCACTATCTATTGAGACCACCCCCCCCCCCCCACTATCTATTGAGATGGCCCCCCCCCCCACTATCTATTGAGATGCCGCCCCCCCCCCCCCCCCCACTATCTATTGAGATGCCCCCCCCACTATCTATTGAGATGCCCCCCCCCCCACTATCTATTGAGATGCCCCCTCCCCCACTATCTATTGAGACCACCCCCCCCCCCACTATCTATTGAGACCACCCCCCCCCCCCCACTATCTATTGAGACCACCCCCCCCCCCCCCCACTATCTATTGAGACCACCCCCCCCCCCACTATCTATTGAGACCACCCCCCCCCCACTATCTATTGAGATGGCCCCCCCCCCCCACTATCTATTGAGATGCCGCCCCCCCCCCCCCCACTATCTATTGAGATGCCCCCCCCCCCCACTATCTATTGAGACCACCCCCCCCCACTATCTATTGAGACCACCCCCCCCCCCACTATCTATTGAGACCACCCCCCCCCCACTATCTATTGAGATGCCCCCCCCCCCACTATCTATTGAGATGCCCCCTCCCCCACTATCTATTGAGACCACCCCCCCCCCCCACTATCTATTGAGACACCCCCCCCCCCCCACTATCTATTGAGATGCCCCCCCCCCACTATCTATTGAGATGCCCCCTCCCCCACTATCTATTGAGATGCCCCCCCCCACTATCTATTGAGATGCCCCCTCCCCCACTATCTATTGAGATGCCCCCCCCCCACTATCTATTGAGATGCCCCCCCCCCCACTATCTATTGAGACCGCCCCCCCCCCCCACTATCTATTGAGATGCCCCCCCCCACTATCTATTGAGAGCCCCCCCCCCCCGCCTCCCCCCCCCCACTATCTTCTGTTGTTTATACACAATCTCATTGTACATTAAGAGTTTGTACATTTGTCCAGCGCTGAAAAACAAATGATAGATTGTAGCTTTAAAGAAGTTGACAGAAGATTGTTTCTCTAGTGATGCTCACTGCATCTTCATCTACATCATATGTAAACACCGGTGTGGGTGCTGGAGAAAATGAATTTGAGATTTAAAAAAAATTATGTCAAATTGCCCTTTTAAGAGAGTCGCTCACAGTAGTCTGTTTGATTCTGTAGTGAGTCCTATGATGAGCCACATGGCGATGAATGCTGACATGTCGACCATGAGCCCCACCCACGTCCTGCAGCCCCAGTTACCCATGGTGCCCAGCTCCCACTGCACGCCACCGCCTCCCTACCCCATGGACAGCAGCATCTCCAGGTACCTAGCTAAACAACCACCAGTGGAGGCTGGTGAAGGAAGGACGACTCATAGTAATGGCTTATAGTATCCATCTCTGTTTGATAATGTTCCATTCATTTCCGTTACTATGAGCCCGTCCTCCGATTTAAAGTGGCACCAGCCACCACTGATAACCACACATCTGTTGATGCTTCTGGGACAGTTGTGGGCACTATAAAGTTAGGAGCCGCAATATTGACAGAACAATTGCAACACGGCTCTCTAGCGTCTCCTAGCGGTCGTTTATATTTTTAAAAAACTGAACGCTGTACAGGGTTCTCACTTTTTTAGTGCCCGCAACCGACAGAAATCTCTCTACTGTTGGCTATTTTTGACAGAAATCTCTCTACTGTTGGCCTTTGTCTTCACATACTAGATATAACACAGTTATTACAAGAATGCTGAGGTACTATTTTCACTACTAACCTGTTTCCCTTCTCCGTGTCGCAGCTTTCTCCTGCGGCTGGGCTGCGCAGCCTGCCTGGACTACTTCACAGCACAGGGCCTGACCAACATCTACCAGATCGAGAACTATAACTTGGAGGTGAGGCCTTGCCTGTCGCACGCACCGCACCTGCGTGGATAGACTCAGAGGGAAGGCTCGGGTGGCTTCAAAAGGGCCTGAACCTTCACGTATTTCTATCTGAAGGCGTCTTGTCCATTATTTTATTTTTTTTGTATTCAAACCTGAAGTAGAGTATTGTCTTCTGACAGATGGCATTTATTCTAAACACGTCAGAGTTGCCATCAACTATCAGTGCAGACTGAGTTGTTGTGCTTGTCTGGCGTTTTGGGCTGCCTGGGGGGGCCTGAGAGAGAGAGGGAGAGAGAAGACTAAAGCGACTAACCCCCAGTGTGTGATGTCATCCCCGTCCACAGGACCTGTCCCGGCTGAAGATCCCGCAGGAGTTCCAGCACGTCATCTGGAAGGGCATCATGGAGCACCGGCAGAGCATGGAGTTCTCCCCTCCTCCCCACATCCTGCGTACCTCCGGCGGCGCCTCCACCGTCAGCGTAGGGTCCTCCGAGGCCCGCGGCGAGCGGGTCATCGACGCCGTGCGCTTCACCCTGCGCCAGACCATCTCCTTCCCTCCGCGTGACGACTGGTCCGACTTCTCCTTCGACCTGGACTCCCGACGCAACAAGCAGCAACGCATCAAAGAGGAGGGTGAATAGAGGACACACTCTGGCCCGGAATTTCAATCTAAATCGAGTTGTCGAAAAAGAAAAAAAAATGAAAAGCACACTGCAACAATGGGTCTGTAAAAGGCCATTTCCCTGACATTCACAGAGATCGCTTTTTACAAACGCTGTGGATGTCAGCTCAAGCATATATTAGCTTTAAAATAAAAAAAGTAGAGTGCAGTACTCTTCTCAGCAATGCACCTTGGATTGAAGCCCCTGGCTCGGTCCCCCTTCATATGTCATACACCTGTTGACCAACCCACTCTCCTATCACAGTACAGAACCAGGACATCTTTGCTTCAACGTTCTAAAGCTCAGATATCCTACACAGCAAAATACTACGCAAATAAAAATGCACTTATTTTTTTTTAAAGCATTCATTAGCTGCCAGCTAGATGAGAGAAAACAGCTATATTCTTTATTTTTTATCAAATTTCTTGAGACAAAAGCACTTAAGAAATGCTTTTGTGATTGCTTTGATATTGTTTTATAGTGTTCATTATCCATTCCAATGTTAACGCATGACTTGAGAGGAAACTTTTGGGGGGGTTTTGTTGTTGTTGTTGGCTGAGATTCAATCCAAGGCGCGTTATAGAGCAGGACACTAGACAGCCAAGATTCTTCCTGACGTTAAGACATGTATTTATGTCAGTGTTTCAGTCTTGCTGTTGACTCACTTGGTAAACCTAGAAGAACCTCACATTAAACAGGCGAGTGGCGGCATCTAGTGGCCATATTGGTACTGCACCAAACGCTGCTAAATACATGTCAAAATGGAGTCATATATTAACGTCTGCTCAAACCTAAATTACGGTCGTCACTAGTTACCATAGCCACCAAATCATAATTATGGCGAAACCCTTGCCTATTTCTATAATTTATCTTCTTAAAATCTGATTTTTAACCTAAACCCACTGCCGACATTATGCCCAACCTTAAGATTAAAAATCAAATTTTTGTTTTCATGAATTTTTTTTGATATAGCCATTTTGACTTTGTGGCTGTGGTAACTAGTGACAACCTTAAAGAACCTTTAAAAGTCAACGTGTACTATGCCGCTCTATACAACACGTCGGGATGAATCCCCTATCTCTGCTGCTCAATACTGGACTGTTATGGCTGCCTGTTATCTTTAGTTCACAACACTGTTTTGACCTGATTGTATACACTTCCAAGATACATATTTTTGACTTCCTGTCAGAGAGAAGTGTTAACGACATGCTGTAATGGCTTTCTACTGTGCCTCCCGTGATGTCCAGGAAACCTGGGAATGTTAACCCTAGTGTTAGCCATCGTGTTTATAAGTACCTAATGTATTTCTACGTGAACGAGAATAATGCATCATCACACAAACCGTTGTACCTGAAGTATTTACGTTAGTCATTACTCAGTAACTGAAACGAACAAGAAACTCACTATGCTCATAGCCCTTGATGTTGTGATGGTGGTTATCAATAAACGTGACCGATTGTGATGGTGGTTATCAATAAACGTGACCGATTGTGATGGTGGTTATCAATAGACGTGACCGATTGTAATGGTGGTTATCAATAGACGTGACCGATTGTGATGGTGGTTATCAATAGACGTGACCGATTGTGATGGTGGTTATCAATAAACGTGATTGATTGTGATGGTGGTATCAATAAACGTGATAAATGTGACCGCTTGTGATGGTGGTTATCAATAAACGTGACCGATTGTGATGGTGGGTATCAATAAACGTGATAAATGTGACCGCTTGTGATGGTGGTTATCAATAGACGTGACCGATTGTGATGGTGGTTATCAATAAACGTGATTGATTGTGATGGTGGGTATCAATAGACGTGATAAATGTGACCGATTGTGATGGTGGTTATCAATAAACGTGACCGATTATGATGGTGGGTATCAATAAACGTGACCGATTATGATGGTGGTTATCAATAAACGTGACCGATTGTGATGGTGGTTATCAATAAACGTGACCGATTGTGATGGTGGTTATCAATAAACGTGACCGATTGTGATGGTGGGTATCAATAAACGTGACCGATTGTGATGGTGGTTATCAATAAACGTGACCGATTGTGATGGTGGGTATCAATAAACGTGACCGATTGTGATGGTGTACACCTTACGTATTGTTTGTGCCCCAAAATGGCACCCTACGCACTACTCGACCAGGGGGTTCTGCTCAAAAGTAGTGCACTATATAGGGAATATGGTGCCATTTGGAACACATACACATTGCCTGCTTGTTCTGCCTCCTATATGTAACCCGGTGTACAGTCTGTGTGTTTTGTTGGGGGTCTGTTGAGAACATTTCTGGCCTATATTTCTCTGTTGTAATATGGATGGATTATTTTTGTGGAACCACATTTTCTAAACGTGATTATTTGTTACGGTTTAACTCGATAGATGGCCAAACCTATTGAGATCATTGTATATACAAACACACACACACCTTTGTGTAGTTATTTTCTAAAACGCTACATGCAAAGTATTTTCCCCCAAAAAGGTAAATGACTGAAAACAGAAAGGATTTTAAAGAATAGTTTGTGGTTAAAAGCCAGAACAGTAAAAGGAGTTAGGTTTATTTTGTATTCATTAAAATGAATAAATCTGGTCCTCTCACAAGTCATTGTTGTCATTGTGCTAATACACACGGTCTGAGTAGTGTGGTCATAAAACACACTTCTATAAAAATGGTACGTCATTGAGATGTTAGAGAAACGTGACCCTAGTATGTTGTTGTTGTCGGGAACAGTGAAAGCAGAAACTAGTACCATCTAATCTGCGGTTCCTTATTTTTTCTACAATGTCTTTGTAAATATATTGCAATGTACTTATTTTGATATAAACCCCAAAAAATAAAATACTGCCTAGTTATCAAGTTATCAAATGTTGTTGGGAGTTTGTATAGATGTTTATATTGTCAACAATCACTAAATGGGAAAAGAAGAAACGACTCAAACAAACAAACGAACATTTCAGAAAGAGCAGGTGACAAAAAAAAACAAGATATAATGATCTATAGCGGAATAATCCTTCATGTATTCATATGGAATGTTTTTGTTTGGTAAACCTCGTGGCGGTGCTCAGCGTGTACACTATGTGGTCCTCCGTGTTTGAGAGAAAAGCAGAAGAGACCAACCCTAACGAGCAACAGGTAGCATAACGTTTCGCTTTAGGCGGCGGGGTTTCACAACAGAGCTCCGTAACCAACACAACAAGGCAGACCTGCGGCCAGTAAGGAAGGGAGGTTCACAAATCAAATCTAAATCGGATTTGTCAAATGCGCAGAATACAAAACAGGTGTAGACCTTACTGTGAAATGCTGACTTACAAAGGCTTTAACCAACAGTGGAGTTCAAGAAATAGAGTTATGAAAATATTTACCAAATAAAATAAAATAAAAAAATAAAATGTTATAAAATGACATGACAATAACGAGGCTATATAGACGGGGGTACGGGTACCAAGTCAACGGGTACAGGTTAGTCGAGGTCATTTGTAAAGTCCCAACAGAACTCTAACCAACACAAGGAAAAAAAGAGGGAAGAACTTAAGTGTTGTGAAACCAGATTGACCCAAACAGAACGTGAGCTGGCAGATCAGGCTGGTTTAAAACAAGGCTAGAAACAGGTGAGACGACGTGAGAAAGAAAACAAGTCCTGAAGGAAACAGTGAAATGAGTCTGGATTCAACTGGACTATTTTAGAATTCTATGAAACAAACATCTCTCCTGAGATTCAACAAATCGGCTAACTTCATGAAACGCAAGTAAATTAACCTAGATTATTATGTCAGAATATTTTAATGATTGTCGCTATTTTACACAAGATTGAACAGAAAGTCAAACCTCAGTTCATTTCAATGTACATAGTCAAAAGTAAAGTCAACATCGTACTTTCGGTCCCACTGTAGAGAGAAGGATGGTCTCTGGGTTGAGGCGGAGCCGGGGCCTGGTCAACAGGACGAAAACAGACAAGCAGTACCTCAATCTGTCCAATAACAACACAGACGAGTTTCCCTTTGTGTCGTGCTGAACCCCAGATGACCTGTTACAGTCCCATCTCGGACGAGGAAGCAGTCTTCCAGTCACTCCACCGGGGGTTATGTTTACCGTTCCCGGGGTGCCTCTCAAATGGCCCCCGTACATAGTGGTCCACTCAGAGCCCAATGGGCCCCTGGTCGACAGTAATCTACTCTACACAGAGGATAGAGTAACCACACAGCCCTAGTCACCGGACCATCTCATTCAGGGATACTACAGGGTTCTCCTCAAAGAATGGAAGAGGGGGCGCAGCGCCACCTTGTGGACTAGCAGCGCCACTACGTAAAATAAAATAAAATTAAGAAAACAAATTATTTTTATAAACTTTATTTATCATACAAGGCCTTTTTTTTTGCTCTAGATTGCAGGAAATGGCTGTTGCAAATGTGCCAAAAAGGGGGGGGGGGGGCATGTTTGGTTTTTGGCCTAGCACTACACATCTGATTCAAATGATCAAAGCTTCATGATGAGTTGGTCGTTTTAATTAGCTGTGTCGTGTTAAGAACAAAAGCCAAAATGTGCACCGAGTTTGGGAACCGCTGGCTTAGTGACTGAGTCAGTCTACTAGGTGCTGTCTGTCACATCATTCCACCTCTGCCATGTGAGTCATCTCCACAGTCTGTATAACCTCCTGCTGCTCCAAGGTCTGTGTATCCTCCTGCTGCTCCAAGGTCTGTGTATCCTCCTGCTGCTCCAAGGTCTGTGTATCCTCCTGCTGCTCCAAGGTCTGTGTAACCTCCTGCTGCTCCAAGGTCTGTGTAACCTCCTGCTGCTCCAAGGTCTGTGTATCCTCCTGCTGCTCCAAGGTCTGTATTACCTCCTGCTGCTCCACGGTCTGTATTACCTCCTGCCCTTCACCTCCCTCCTGCTGCTCCATGGTCTGTATTACCTCCTGCTGCTCCATGGTCTGTATTACCTCCTGCCCTTCATCTCCCTCCTGCTGCTCCATGGTCTGTATTACCTCCTGCCCTTCATCTCCCTCCTGCTGCTCCATGGTCTGTGTAACCTGCTGCTCCACGGTCTGTATTACCTCCTGCTGCTCCACGGTCTGTGTAACCTCCTGCTGCTCCACAGTCTGTATTACCTCCTGCTGCTCCAAGGTCTGTATTACCTCCTGCTGCTCCAAGGTCTGTATAACCTCCTGCTGCTCCACAGTCTGTATAACCTCCTGCTGCTCCAAGGTCTGTATAACCTCCTGCTGCTCCACAGTCTGTATTACCTCCTGCTGCTCCAAGGTCTGTATAACCTCCTGCTGCTCCACAGTCTGTATTACCTCCTGCTGCTCCACAGTCTGTATAACCTCCTGCTGCTCCACAGTCTGTATTACCTCCTGCTGCTCCACAGTCTGTATTACCTCCTGCTGCTCCACAGTCTGTATTACCTCCTGCTGCTCCATGGTCTGTATAACCTCCTGCCCTTCATCTCCCTCCTGCTGCTCCACGGTCTGTATTACCTCCTGCTGCTCCATGGTCTGTGTAACCTCCTGCCCTTCATCTCCCTCCTGCTGCTCCACGGTCTGTATTACCTCCTGCTGCTCCATGGTCTGTGTAACCTCCTGCCATTCATCTCCCTCCATCTTCACCCCCCCAGGCAGCACACTGTGCTGGGACAGCACATAGTTCACCACTTGCATGATACTCTGGTCCGACAAGGTCGCGACCCCGTCACCCTGTACAGCCTGAACCTCTTCTACCGCCTCCACAGTCTCCTCCGTGATCAGCACCGTCTCGATCTCCTCGGCCGGCGGCGGCTGGACGGGCCGGAGCTCGGGGGGGAGATCGGACGCCAGGATGGAGACGGCGTGTTCGACCTGAGTACCCTGATTGTGAAACTGTAGCGTATCTTTCTCCAGCATGATCTTCCCCGGCAGGAGGTCGCCGTGGTACTTGGTCATGTGCTTCCGTAGGGAGCGGGCATCGATGTGGGCCTCCTGGCACTCGGGGCACACGTAAGGGCGCTCGCCGGTGTGGGTACGTACGTGTCTCTTCAGAGAGCGGGCGTCGGCCCAGGCTACGCCGCACGTCAGGCACTCGAAGGGTTTGACTCCTGAGAGAAGAGGACGCGTGTTAGAAGACGGGGAAACACACAGCACTACGTAGTAATCCTACAGACTCCTTATCCTCCAGCCAGCCAATCAACACACCTCTATATGACCAGTGACTTTTTCAGACGGAGACAACATTAACACCCAGTTGAACAGTGTTGTTTTAGATGTTGCTCTCATTGACCGTCAGCATAGACGGCTCCGTCTCGGGATTGGTTACATTTCTCCAGCCCCCATCCCTCAGGTTTATAGCAAACCAAGTGGCAGGGCTGCCATTAGGTTGAAGAATGACAGAGTGTGGCTTTGTGTGTGTGTGTGTGTGTGTGTGTGTGTGTGTGTGTGTGTGTGTGTGTGTGTGTGTGTGTGTGTGTGTCTCTCACCCTGGTGGTTGTTCATGTGTCGTCTGTACTCTCTGAGCTGGGTGAACTTCCTGCCACAGTGTTCACACTCTCTCTCTAGGTTCTGCTTTACTCGGCCCTTCTTGCCGTGCGTGGCCTTCTTCACGTGTCTCCTGTACAGAGCCTTCTCAAAGAACTCCTTACCACAGACATTACACCTACAGGACAGAGAAGCATCATCAAATACCATCTACTAAACCCGTTTTACATCAACAGGTGTCAAAGTGCTTTAACCGGCCTCACTCATTCGACAGAGAAGACTGTCTCCCATTTTGACTATAGACTAGGTCAAAGCTGTGAACGCGTTAGTGGAGACTCACCTGTAAGGCTCTGCCACGCTGTGGGACTTGACGTGGGAGTACCAGTCCTTCTTCCAGCTGTAAGACTTCCCACAGATCTGATACAATACAGAACGTTATCACCTCACGATAGAACCTAATAATAACAATCTATTTACAATCTAATAACACAATCTAATCCAATAACAGTCTAATCTAATAACACAATCTAATCCAATAACAGTCTAATCTAATAACACAATCTAATTGCAATAACAGTCTAATCTAATAACACAATCTAATAACACAATCTAATTGCAATCCAATCTAATATCATAACATCTAATAACATAATCTAATCTAATAACATAATAAGATAACATAACATAACATAATAAGATAACATAATGTAATCTAATAACATAATGTAATCTAATAACATAATGTAATCTAATAACATAATGTAATCTAATAACATAATGTAATCTAATAACATAATGTAATCTAATAACATAATGTAATCTAATAACATAATCTAATAACATAATGTAATCTAATAACATAATGTAATTAATACATATTATAATTAATAATGTTATTAATTATATGTATTATACATATGTATCTAATAACATAATGTATTATACATTATGTATTAGATAACATTATTAGATACATAATGTAATTAATATTGTTATTAGATTACATTATGTTATTAGATTATGTTATTAGATTACATTATGTTATTAGATTACATTATGTTATTAGATTACATTATGTTATTAGATTACATTATGTTATCTTATTATGTTATGTTATCTTATTATGTTATTAGATTAGATTATGTTATTAGATGTTATGATATTAGATTGGATTGCAATTAGATTGTGTTATTAGATTGTGTTATTAGATTAGACTGTTATTGCAATTAGATTGTGTTATTAGATTAGACTGTTATTGGATTAGATTGTGTTATTAGATTAGACTGTTATTGGATTAGATGTGTTATTAGATTGTAAATAGATTGTTATTATTAGGTTCTATCGTGGGTGATAACGTTCTGTATTGTATCAGATCTGTGGGAAGTCTTACAGCTGGAAGAAGGACTGGTACTCCCACGTCAAGTCCACAGCGTGGCAGAGCCTTACAGGTGAGTCTCCCCACTAACGCGTTCACAGCTTTGACCTAGTCTATAGTCAAAATGGGAGACAGTCTTCTCTGTCGAATGAGTGAGGCCGGTTAAAGCACTTTGACACCTGTTATGTAAACGGTTTTAGATGGTATTTGATGATGCTTCTCTGTCCTGTAGGTGTAATGTCTGTGGTAAGGATTCTTTGAGAAGGCTCTGTACAGGAGACACGTGAAGAAGGCCACGCATGGCAAGAAGGGCCGAGTAAAGCAGAACCTAGAGAGAGAGTGTGAACACTGTGGCAGGAAGTTCACCCAGCTCAGAGAGTACAGACGACACATGAACAACCACCAGGGTGAGAGACACACACACACACACACACACACACACACACACACACACACACACACACACACACACACACAAAGCCACACTCTGTCATTCTTCAACCTAATGGCAGCCCTGCCACTTGGTTTGCTATAAACCTGAGGGATGGGGGCTGGAGAAATGTAACCAATCCCGAGACGGAGCCGTCTATGCTGACGTCAATGAGAGCAACATCTAAAACAACACTGTTCAACTGGTGTTAATGTTGTCTCCGTCTGAAAAGTCCACTGGTCATATAGAGGTGTGTTGATTGGCTGGCTGGAGGATAAGGAGTCTGTAGGATTACTACGTAGTGCTTGTGTGTTTCCCCGTCTTCTAACACGCGTCCTCTTCTCTCAGGAGTCAAACCCTTGAGTGCCTGACGTGCGGCGTAGCCTGGCCGACGCCCGCTCTCTGAAGAGACACGTACGTACCCACACCGGCGAGCGCCCTTACGTGTGCCCCGAGTGCCAGGAGGGCCCACATCGATGCCCGCTCCCTACGGAAGCACATGACCAAGTACCACGGCGACCTCCTGCCGGGGAGATCATGCTGGAGAAAGATACGCTACAGTTTCACAATCAGGGTACTCAGGTCGAACACGCCGTCTCCATCCTGGCGTCCGATCTCCCCCCCGAGCTCCGGCCCGTCCAGCCGCCGCCGGCCGAGGAGATCGAGACGGTGCTGATCACGGAGGAGACTGTGGAGGCGGTAGAAGAGGTTCAGGCTGTACAGGGTGACGGGGTCGCGACCTTGTCGACCAGAGTATCATGCAATGGTGAACTATGTGCTGTCCCAGCACAGTGTGCTGCCTGGGGGGTGAAGATGGAGGGAGATGAATGGCAGGAGGTTACACAGACCATGGAGCAGCAGGAGGTAATACAGACCGTGGAGCAGCAGGAGGGAGATGAAGGGCAGGAGGTTACACAGACCATGGAGCAGCAGGAGGTAATACGACCGTGGAGCAGCAGGAGGGAGATGAAGGGCAGGAGGTTATACAGACCATGGAGCAGCAGGAGGTAATACAGACTGTGAGCAGCAGGAGGTAATACAGACTGTGGAGCAGCAGGAGGTAATACAGACTGTGGAGCAGCAGGAGGTTATACAGCTGTGGAGCAGCAGGAGGTAATACAGACTGTGGAGCAGCAGGAGGTTTACAGACCTTGGAGCAGCAGGAGGTAATACAGACTGTGGAGCAGCAGGAGGTTATACAGACCTTGGAGCAGCAGGAGGTTATACAGACTGTGGAGCAGCAGGAGGTTATACAGACCTTGGAGCAGCAGGAGGTAATACAGACCTTGGAGCAGCAGGAGGTAATACAGACTGTGAGCAGCAGGAGGTTACACAGACCGTGGAGCAGCAGGAGGTAATACAGACCGTGAGCAGCAGGTTACACAGACCATGGAGCAGCAGGAGGGAGATGAAGGGCAGGAGGTAAACAGACCATGGAGCAGCAGGAGGGAGATGAAGGGCAGGAGGTAATACAGACCATGGAGCAGCAGGAGGTAATACAGACCATGGAGCAGCAGGAGGGAGGTGAAGGGCAGGAGGTAATACAGACCGTGGAGCAGCAGGAGGTAATACAGACCTTGGAGCAGCGGAGGATACACAGACTTGGAGCAGCAGGAGGTTACACAGACCTTGGAGCAGCAGGAGGTTACACAGACCTTGAGCAGCAGGAGGATACACAGACCTTGGAGCAGCAGGAGGATACACAGACCTTGGAGCAGCAGGAGGATACACAGACCTTGGAGCAGCAGGAGGTTATACAGACTGTGGAGATGACTCACATGGCAGAGGTGGAATGATGTGACAGACAGCACCTAGTAGACTGACTCAGTCACTAAGCCAGCGGTTCCCAAACTCGGTGCACATTTTTGGCTTTTGTTCTTAACACGACACAGCTAATTAAACGACCAACTCATCATGAAGCTTTGATCATTTGAATCAGATGTGTAGTGCTAGGCCAAAACCAAACATGCCCCCCCCCCCCCTTTTTGGCACATTTGCAACAGCCATTTCCTGCAATCTAGAGCAAAAAAAAAGGCCTTGTATGATAAATAAAGTTTATAAAAATAATTTGTTTTCTTAATTTTATTTTATTTTACGTAGTGGCGCTGCTAGTCCACAAGGTGGCGCGCGCCCCTCTTCCATTCTTTGAGGAGAACCCTGTAGTATCCCTGAATGAGATGGTCCGGTGACTAGGGCTGTGTGGTTACTCTATCCTCTGTGTAGAGTAGATTACTGTCGACCAGGGGCCCATTGGGCTCTGAGTGGACCACTATGTACGGGGCCATTTGAGAGGCACCCCGGGAACGGTAAACATAACCCCCGGTGGAGTGACTGGAAGACTGCTTCCTCGTCCGAGATGGGACTGTAACAGGTCATCTGGGTTCAGCACGACACAAAGGGAAACTCATCTGTGTTGTTATTGGACAGATTGAGGTTACTGCTTGTCTGTTTTCGTCCTGTTGACCAGGCCCCGTCTCCGCCTCAACCCAGAGACCATCCTTCTCTCTACAGTGGGACCGAAAGTACGATGTTGACTTTACTTTTGACTATGTACATGAAATGAACTGAGGTTTGACTTTCTGTTCAATCTTGTGTAAAATAGCGACAATCATTAAAATATTCTGACATAATAATCTAGGTTAATTTACTTGCGTTTCATGAAGTTAGCCGATTTGTTGAATCTCAGGAGAGTGTTTGTTTCATAGAATTCTAAAATAGTCCAGTTGAATCCAGACTCATTTCACTGTTTTCCTTCAGGACTTGTTTTCTTTCTCACGTCGTCTCACCTGTTTCTAGCCTTGTTTTAAACCAGCCTGATCTGCCAGCTCACGTTCTGTTTGGGTCAATCTGGTTTCACAACACTTAAGTTCTTCCCTCTTTTTTCCTTGTGTGGTTAGAGTTCTGTTGGACTTTACAAATGACCTCGACTCCTGTACCCGTTGACTTGGTACCCGTACCCCGTCTATATAGCCTCGTATTGTCATGTCATTTTATAACATTTTATTTTTTTATTTTATTTATTTTTGGTAAATATTTTCATAACTCTATTTCTTGAACTCCACTGTTGGTTAAAGCCTTTGTAAGTCAGCATTTCACAGTAAGGTCTACACCTGTTTTGTATTCTGCGCATTTGACAAATCCGATTTAGATTTGATTGTGAACCTCCCTTCCTTACTGGCCGCAGGTCTGCCTTGTTGTTGGTTACGGAGCTCTGTTGTGAAACCCCGCCGCCTAAAGCGAAACGTTAGCTACCTGTTGCTCGTTAGGGTTGGTCTCTTCTGCTTTTCTCTCAAACACGGAGGACCACATAGTGTACACGCTGAGCACCGCACGAGGTTTACCAAACAAAAACATTCCATATGAATACATGAAGGATTATTCCGCTATAGATCATTATATCTTGTTTTTTTTGTCACCTGCTCTTTCTGAAATGTTCGTTTTGTTTGTTTGAGTCGTTTCTTCTTTTCCCATTTAGTGATTGTTGACAATATAAACATCTATACAAACTCCCAACAACATTTGATAACTTGATAACTAGGCAGTATTTTATTTTTTGGGGTTTATATCAAAATAAGTACATTGCAATATATTTACAAAGACATTGTAGAAAAATAAGGAAACCGCAGATTAGATGGTACTAGTTTCTGCTTTCACTGTTCCGACACACAACATACTAGGGTCACGTTTCTCTAACATCTCAATGACGTACCATTTTATAGAAGTGTGTTTTATGACCACACTACTCAGGACCGTGTGTATTAGCACAATGACAACAATGACTTGTGAGAGGACCAGATTTATTCATTTTAATGAATACAAATAAACCTAACTCCTTTTACTGTTCTGGCTTTTAACCACAAACTATTCTTTAAAATCCTTTCTGTTTTCAGTCATTTACCTTTTGGGGGAAAATACTTTGCATGTAGCGTTTTAGAAAATAACTACACAAAGGTGTGTGTGTGTTTGTATATACAATGATCTCAATAGGTTTGGCCATCTATCGAGTTAAACCGTAACAAATAATCACGTTTAGAAAATGTGGTTCCACAAAATAACCATCCATATTACAACAGAGAAATATAGGCCAGAAATGTTCTCAACAGACCCCCAACAAAACACACAGACTGTACACCGGGTTACATATAGGAGGCAGAACAAGCAGGCAATGTGTATGTGTTCCAAATGGCACCAATTCCCTATATAGTGCACTACTTTTGAGCAGAACCCCTGGTCGAGTAGTGCGTAGGGTGCCATTTTGGGGCACAAACAATACGTTAAGGTGTACACCATCACCTATCGGTCACGTTTATTGATACCCACCATCACAATCGGTCACGTTATTGATAACCACCATCACAATCGGTCACGTTTATTGATACCCACCATCACAATCGGTCACGTTTATTGATAACCACCATCACAATCGGTCAC
>NC_052316.1:45741619-45746171 GCF_016432855.1 Salvelinus namaycush | reverse complement strand
TAGGTGCAGACGCGAACGAGAGAGAGAGAGAGAGGAGAGGAGAGGAGAGAGAGATAGAAGAGGAGAGAGAGAGAGAGAGAAGAGAAGAGAGAGAGAGAGAGAGAGGAGAGAGAGAGAGAGAGAGAGAGGAGAGAGAGAGAGAGAGAAGGAGAGGAGAGAGAGAAGAGAGAGAGAAATAGAAAGAGAGCGAGAGAGAGAGAGAGAGAAAGCATGTGATTAACAACAGTGGGGACCGTTGCGGCGGGCAACCTGCCCTGTTTCGCTCCGCTCGGGGGGGCGCCAGCTACAAAAGCACCCCTTCCCTTCCGTGCAGCTGCTGCAGATGATGTCTAACAGAATCACCCCCTGAAGGAGAGCAACAAACTTTCTGCTGTAATTTGTATTGTCATTAACCCCTTACTGCACTCGCGCCAAGCCTCCAGGCCTCCAATTCTCATTAGCCTCGGCTTGTATCAGGGGGGTAACTACAGAGCCAATCAACCACATGGAAAGGCCTGAAGTAGAAATGTTGGGAGATAAGAGGCAATTGTAGCAGGAATGTGGTGCTGTAACCCTTACTGAATGTTTGTCTGTAGACTATGCATTCACCAACCATCTAACTGAGAACCAATTCTAATCCATTTTTATTAGTGTTGTGTTCAGAGCGATTCTTCTTATTGGGCCGTGTAATAATGAGTTGCATAAAACTCATCGTCAGATATGGTCCAGTGATGATGTTCACTTTCACTGTTTGAAAGATGCTGCTCAATATTCTTGTGATGCACTCTGTGGTCATAGATTACAACCATTTTGTGTGCTTGTATACAGGCCTATAAAAGGACAACAAAAAACGTGCCAGTAACAGGTTAAAGAATTGCGGGTGTCCGTCCTATCGCCTCTGACCACAGATGGCCCTCATTTTCTGTTCATTTCCCAACGATTCTAGATGTTGAAGCATCACTTTCTCATCTGCACCCAGCAGGGGATCTACTGGGCACGGCCGACGTTCCTTACTGACCGAAACAGGTTGTGACACTCACATACTCTCTCTCTCTCTCTCTCTCTCTCTCTCTCTCTCTCTCTCTCTCTCTCTCTCTCTCTCTCTCTCTCACACTCTCTCTCTCTCTCTCTCTCTTCCTCTCACTCTCTCTCTCTCTCTCTCTCTCTCTCTCACTCTCTCTCTCTCTCTCTCTCACTCTCTCACTCTCTCACTCCCTCTCTCATTCTCTCTCTCTCTCTCTCTCTCTCTCTCTCTCTCTCTCTCTCTCTCTTCTCTCTCTCTCTCTGTCTCTCTCTCAATTCAATTCAAATGACTGTATTGACATGGCAAGTTCATTATTACTTACATTGTCAAAGTATACATATCGAAAAAATAAAAATCAAATATATATGTATATATATACAGAATATATATATATTTATATATAAATAAATGGTGGGACCAACAGCAATAATAATAGTAGTAGTGGACATGGGATTACCATTAATAACAGCTACAACAACAATATTAATCAGAACAACAATACATTAAAGCAACAGTAGTAGACCAGTGTCAATATGACTTGAGAAGACATATGACCTGGTATGAAAGACAAAACAAAACTAAGCTAAATGGGAAATATTATCAACATTACTTTGCATTTTTCACTGGCTGTCCCTCAGGTTGTGGCAGGAGGACACATATTTGGCTGCCAAAACTGCACATTTTGGCTTTTCACCCAATAAATATTTGATTTTTTCTTCATCTTTTATAGTTTCAAATTCTTTGTATTGAATTATAATTTTGGGAAAGAAATATGCTCTTAGGTCTGAGTATTTGTCACAGTGTAATAGGAAATGCACCTCTGTCTCTACCTCTCCCCTGGAGCAGAGTGAGCACAGCCTGTCCTCTCTGGGCAGCCAGGTTTGTCTGTGACGACCGGTCTCTATAGCCAGACTGTGCTCACTGAGTCTGTACCTAGTCAATGTTATCCTCAGTTTTCTATCAGTCACAGTGGTCAGATAGTCTGCCACCATGTACTGTCTGTTTAGAGCCAAATATTCATTGTCTCTCTCTCTCTCTCTCTCTCTCTCTCTCTCTCTCTCTCTCCTGCAGACCATGGCTGTATCCCAAATGACACCCTCTCCCCTATAAAGTGTATTACTTTTGATTAAAGTAGTGAATAATAAAAGGAATAAGGGTTCGTTGGGGATGCAGTCATAGCTTTATGGAATGGGAACACCCCATTGGGCACACCACATCATTTCAACGTGGATAATCGGGTGATATTTGGTTGAGACAAAAAAAAAAGTTAGTTGAATTTTCAATGTGTTATCATTAGGCTTTCAACCATCTAAAAGCACAAATTCCAATGGAGAAAGAAAAAAAATCTGATTTTTTTGGTTTAGTTGTCACCCAAATGTCTATCACTGTGCTTTTAACCATCTAAAAGCAGAACAAAGTTCAAATGGGAAAACAATGTCAGGTATTTAGTTTATTTATACAATAGATCTTGAACATACATGCTTTATATGACTACATTGGGCAGCGGGAGAAGATGGAGTGAGATGGGTTTTGGCCGACATTCTGCTAAGTTTCTCATCGATGTAACATTTGATTTGAATACAGTTTTCTGTTCTCAAAAGATTGAATCTGTTACGAACAGAGTGGACTAACTTTTGTAGACTTTACCCTTTGACAAAGTTTTTTTTTTTTTTAAGTGTGTTGTTTAGAAGGAGTGCAAGGAGAAATGTTGTTATTGCACACTTCACAGAATAGGCGTTCCCTAACTGAAATATGCAAATACATGCTAGAACACACCAATAGGATCTCGCTAGCTCGTGCTTAACTCTGCCCACCTCCTCGCTTGTTCTGCCCACTATGATTCATTGGCTCCCATTGGAAACGACAAGCTGTGGTCTGTCTTGGGTTAGTTATGCAAATCTTTGATAAAGCGACACACACAGACATGCATTACCAAACAACGCTACTGCCTCCTTCTGGTTTGGAGTATTTTAACAAGGCTGAGTGACTGACGTCTTCCAAGGTCTTTCCTGTGTGAACACAAAAGAGATTGACTGACGAACACTCTGTTCAGAGGTGCTAAATATTGTCGGTAGGCAAACGTTTCACAATCCGACCGGTGTTTCTGAGTTATAACTTTTATTTTGGGGTTTGAGTTAGAGACATGAATTCAACATATAATTCGTTAACAAGTTAATAGGATATTTATTGTATTTCAAAAGTGATATTGAATTGTGTTTCAAATATCAACATTTGAAGGAGATTTATCTTCTGCTTGGATAGTTCCATCTGTGCCACTGACTTAGACCTAATGTATCTACTGTAGCATTTACAAAGTCATTAACATCTATTGTTTCAATTCAACCCAGAATTGAACTAAGGAAAGACAATAAAATAGGCTTTGGGTTTCATTGTAAATAAGAATGTGTTCTTAACTGACTTGCCTAGTTAATAATGAAAGGTTTAATAAATAAAACATTTATTAAATTCACCAAATGTCAACATTTGAAGGAGATTTATCTTCTGCTCTGATATATTTATCTTCTGCTGTGTCACTGACTTAGTCTGGCTTTCACTCCAGTTTGTCTAAAAAATGTATAATTGATATGTTGGATTCACGTCTCCATCTCAACCAAAAATCTAAGTTAAAGAATCGGACTAAATCGAATCAAACTTTAAATGCACTTTAAATAAAGTTTGATTTTATGTTATTTGACTTACATTTTTTGGGTTGAGATGGAGACGTGAATCCAACAGATCATTTATAAATCCCAATCGTGAAACGGCGGTGGCAGGATCATGTTGTGGGGGTGCATTGCTACAGGAGGGACTGGTGCACTTCACAAAATAGATGGCATCATGAGGCAGGAAAATTATGTGGATATATTGAAGCAACATCTCAAGACATCAGTTAAAGCTTGGTCTCAAATGGGTCTTCCAAATGGACAATGACCCCAGCATATTTCCAAATTTGTGGCAAAATGGCTTAATTAAGGACAACAAAGTCAAGGTATTGGAGTGGCCATCACAAAGCCCTGACCTCAATCCCATAGAAAATATGTGGTCAGAACTGAAAAAGTGTGTGCGAGCAAGGACGCCTACAAACCTGACTCAGTTACACCAGCTCTGTCAGGAGGAATGGGCCAAAATTCACCCAACTTATTGTGGGAAGCTTGTGGAAGGCTACCCGAAACGTTTGACCCAAGTTAAACTATTTAAAGGCAATGCTACCAAATACTAATTGAGTGTATGTAAACTTCTGACCCACTGGGAATGTGATGAAAGAAATAAAAGCTGAAATAAATCATTCTCTCTACTATTATTCTGACATTTCACATTCTTAAAATAAAGTGGTGATCCTAACTGATGTAAGACAGGGAATTTCTACTTGGATTAAATGTCAGGAATTGTGAAAAACTGACTTCAACTGTAGGTCTAAGTAGCATCATTGATGACATAGGAGTGCTAAGTATTTGTCACATTTAATTTGCTCTGTTAACCCTTCCCTTTGGAATGACTTTGATAGTGACAGTGAATCTACAGTATTTCGTTTTTGTGTGGAGGATCTGT